>NW_027495576.1:0-232849 GCF_021521415.1 Bidens hawaiensis | reverse complement strand
ATAGTCCATACAAACTTATCTCCAACGTGACATTGGTAATCGTGACGTGAGATTTGTTAACCACTCACAGTGTGACACGTGTAAAGGTACGTGAAAGTACTCCCAAATCTGTCTGCGCCGATAGATTTCTGGCAAAAATCTTTTTCTGAAAAACCATGGTTTTCGAATTAAAGTTATCGGCTCCGTGAGTTTTTCAAAAAAAGACGAAATTCGCGTTTTTTTGAAATCCATCTCCTCCGACACATTTTAGGTGAATTTCGTCTCTTATGAGACATTTCAAAAAAGTTACAAAAAACGACATTTTTCCAATAAATTTAGTCTCTTTAGTTGATTTTCAAAAAAGTTTAAAAAAAACAATAAGGGACTATTTTGGTAATTACCCCAAAAACGATAAAGTTAAAAGTTTTAAAAATATGGCAAGTTTTAAGAATGTGATGGGTGGTTGTGGTTGATGATGGCGGTGGGTGGATGGTGGTGGTGGTGGTGGATGATGGCGGCGGGTGGTCGTGGTGGATGATGGTGGCGGGTGGTGGAGGTTGATGATGGCGGTGGGTGATGGTGGTTGATGATGGTGGTGGGCGGTGGGTGGTGATGGTGATGGTGGTGGGCGGTTGGTGGTGGTGGTGAGTATTGGATATGATTTTCAAAAAAGTTTTATAGACAAACTATTCTTTTTATGTAAAAAAAGATAACTTTCATCTAAAAACCATCGAATTTAAATAATTTATAATAAAATCCATCTTTTCTAACAACTCTTCTTTTTATGCAAAAAATAAAATAAAATTAAATTCAACTAAAATACGTCGGAGGAGATGAGTTTCAAAGAAACGCGGAAACTGATATCTTTTGAAGACTCACGGCGTCGATAATTTTAATTCGAAAACCATGGTTTTTCAGAAAAAATATTTTGGGTAGAAAACTATCGGCGCAGACAGATTTCGGAGGAACTTTCACGTTACCTTTACACTTGTCAGAATATGAGTGGTTAACAAATCTAACGTCACGATTACCAATGCCACGTTGGATATAAGTTTGTATAAACTATTTTGGGAATCTCTCTCTTCAAATAAATCATTTTGGAAATCTCTTTCTTATAAAGGACTATTTTGGGAATTACCCCTGCTTATTATTGTTTTCTCTCTCTCAAAGTTATTTGATTGCATAAAAATCATGTCTTAATGCAAGCTAATTAGGAAAATGATAAAATTAAATATTAGAATCTATGTATAAAATTACTATTAAGACATTATGCAAAGTAATTAATATAATTGAATACTTTAAGTTAGTATATGAATAAAATAATCTTCAGTCATTGAAAACTAATCGTCGGACGGTGTAGATCAACATAAACGTCATCAAAGCGTGGATGGCGACAATGGTTAATGAGATAAACAACTTATCACCAACTTTAGTAAGACAAAAACCACAAGTTGATAAGGATTAAGTGACGTCATTTTTTGAATTGAAAACATGTTAAACCTTTATATTGATTAGGTCTCTTTAATTCCACATACAGTACTATTTTTTATTTTATTTTTTCCTTCTAGTATGTCACATGTTATTATTGGGTCCAAGAAATGTGAAACCTATCACATAAATGATTTTATCATCCTATCTGTTCAATTATTAATTACTTCATGAACCAAAAGTAGGACAACAATAACAATAGATACAAATGGAGTGGTGGTTCGTTAGCGAAAGCAAAATATTTAAACACTTGAGTTTATCAGGGAAATGTCCTAGATTCAAGTCTTATAAACGAAAATAATTTAAAAGAATTCACCAGTTAATAAAAACAATACATAAAAATCACAATGATTCTTCTATTAATATTTTCTGAAACGTACAAATAATATTATAATAAATGTAATAAAGAAATTCTCATGCTGAAAGAATGAATGCTACACGAGGCCAATGCAAATATTAACCCGATTTATATATCATTAAAAAAACTATGCAATATATTATTATTAATATAATTAATAATAAGTTTGATGATATATATATACAATGAACCTAGGACTGAGCTTTCAAAATTGTCAATTTTGTCCGCCATTATTTTCTTCATTCGGATATAATGGGCGGCTAAAAGTCAATAAGCCCACTTGCTTTTGGGCCACCTAAAATTCATTCAACACTTGCGGCCTTTTCAACTTTGTACGCCATGCTTCAATGGTTGTACCCAATGGTCTAGTCCCCATTTCATGTGCACACATGTGTTTATAGTTGGTATCTATCACATTTGAAACGACTTTGGCATGAACATAAACATATCTTGTAACGGAGAGAGTTGAAAGTCGTTGTAATATTGGTTTTGAGAGGTAAATGCGTCATCGTTGAAAGAATCCATGTAATTGTATTGGAACACGTCTTTTTTAACCTCGCTTTGGACTTCTCTTTCATGTTTTTGGACTTCTCTTTCGTGTTCTGAACTTGAATCCGTATGCAGCGTTGGGACCGATTCCGATGGTTCAAAATTAAATGTATCGTTTGTAGCATGATACGGTATTGATGTTTGCATATTTAACGACGACATTTGGTTCACTGGAGAGTATGATGTGATTTCAGGTTTTATATCAATCTCAGTTTCGGAAATCTGTGACGATTTTATATCTGAATTCAAGTGTTTCTCTAAAACACCTTTCTTGTTGTAGATTCGACATAATACCCAATCATCTAACTGCATAAATCCAATAACAAAATAATTAGTAATCGAAAGTAATAAAACATGTTGAAATATCAAATATCATCAAAATAGTCATTGACGTAATGTTTGATATACTTTAGTATTTTTTTTAATTGATATCCCCTTAATATTTATAGCAATAATAATAACTTCGTAGAAATTTAATGAATTTAATGACTTTTAAAACTTAGTTAAAGATATTTAATTTTGTACAAATAAACATAGAATATCATTATAACATTAATAACTTGGTAGAAATTTAATGGCCTTTAAAACCTAATTAATGATATTTAATTTTATACAAATATATATATATATATAGAATATCATTTTATAGCAATAATAGCTTTGTTGAAAATTAAATATCATTAAAACTTAATTAATGATGTTTAATTTTGTACAAATAAATATAGATTTTATTTAAAATTTAACGAATTTAAATTTAGTAATAATGACAACGAAAATGAAAGTACATTGACAGTATGGATCATTATCAGCCAATGTATATATATTGGATAATAGTTCCGATCATTAAAATTCAATTTTTTATCTAGAAAAAACAAAAAATAGAAAAGTACCCTAAGGTTGTTGCTCCGTTTGCCCGCGGATCGATCCACGTTAGCGAGGCGATACTCGTGCATTATCCAATTCGTCTTCACACCTCTCGGAGCTTTACCGGCGTAAAACACCAAGGCCTTCTTAATTCCAACGGCTTTCGGTTTACCAATGGGCTTATCAGCTCCAGTAGCCTTCCAATAACCCGTCCCCGCAGCTCTGTTCGGCCGAGATCCATTCGGATACTTCCTGTCCCGAGGCGAAAAGAAGTACCACTCCTTTTCTCCGTACAAAGCCAAATCTACACAAATCAATATCACAGATCTTTTAATTTCATATAAATCGAATCAAAATTCAATCGAAATCGAACAATTTTCCCCAAATTCGAAATGAAAATAAAAAATTACCAGGAAGCTGCCACGGATCGAACTTATACAGATCAATCTCAGCGATAATCGGGACTGATATCGTCTGAGAGGCGCATTTGCGGCAAAGGTAATGCATGACGAGTTCCTCATCGGTAGGGTGAAACCTGAAGCCAGGCGGTAACTGTAAACAATCTCCAGTCATGATAAAACCTCTTTGGTTCTTGTTAATATTAATATTATTATTAAGGGTTAGGGTATTGAGTATTCGGCAGTAGTAGTAATGAAGGAGGATGAAGGGATATATATACATGTAGGTGGCACGTGGGGGATTGAATCTGGATGAAAATAAACGTGGGTTCGAGGAAGGAGGAGGTGGTGGTCGACGCAGCCACTCACTTTCAAAGGGGCTTTATTATTATTATTATTATTATTATTAAATGATAAGACAAAAAGGAGGGTGGTACTGGTATGGGCTAATGAGATCGGGGCACGTGTGAAGGAGATTGACCCCACGTGTATTGTGTCATGGAGTACGTCATTACGTTTGGACGGATTCGACGGACGAGAAAAGTCGGCTGCCTGGTGGTTTGCTTTGACTCATGTCCCATTGAACTAATAATAATAATAATAATAATAATAATAAGTCGGCGACTAACTAGAATATTTACGGCCCATCTTTTTTTGTTTGTTTGTGTTTTAATTTATTTTTAATTAGTTTTCAGCTTACGTATTGCGCCACTCGGACACTCGGATGGTTAAAACCTGAGTGGTAGTAAATCTCAAACGTTGTTGATCTCAGGTGTTAGGACAGTAAATCGATGTGAATTCGGTTGCATGTGTTAGGCTAAGGGTAGTAAGGCTTGGTTGAGCCCCAAGTGATCCAATATATTTGCGGCCACGTAAGCGTTGATGTGACACAGAATCAAGCCCCTCAACCAAGCCCCAGAGGGTGTAGTGGTACAGGTGATCAGGGGCTTGATTGATTTTTTTTTTATTTATTATTTTTTTGTTATACATACAAATATAAATTAAAATACTACATTAAAACATAAATAAAAAGGAAAATAAAAAGAAAAATAAAAAAATACATATAAATAACGCTTTTATTTTTGTGTTGCCAATTCCTTCCGAATACGTTCTTTTTCTTCCTCCATTAGCGCTTGGTCGTATGGCGGTAGGTGGCTAAAATCTTTGGCTAGAAAAGCCAAACTCTTGAAACGGTTTCTTTTGTGTCGAGCTTCACCAATCGAGAGGAGACCACTTGACAATTCCTTAATTTCTTTTTTATAGTCGCCATCAACAACCGTTTTTTTCCCACGATCCCTACCAAGAGGGCGGCTACAACCTTGGTCTTTCAAATGACCTTCGGACAAGTTTAGGTCGAAGTCAATTTGATTCTCCGATCCGCTCGAAGAGACGATGTGCCGGACGCACTAGTTTTTGTACGTTTTGCCCCATCGCCCATGTCCTCCGCACATAGTTCAATCCATTTCGAGCACTTTCTTAACACCTCCCACAATTAGCTCTCGTCATACGTCTTCACCACCCCGTACCTCCTCAGCACCTCGTGTTTCCATTCTTCACATGTGAATTGGTAAACCGCGAGATCATCGGACCCACACGGCCGCATTGGTTAGCATTGCGGTTATGTATGTTGGTAAACAATCCTATATATTTACGAGTATCGGTCCACCGACCCGATATCATATTATCGGTATGAGCCCTACTCCCCACTTGATCATAAAACATTTCCGAACCTTGGCCCAAAAAACTCTAGCTTTTTGAAAGTCGGCTACAAAATAAATAACAAAAAATGTAATAAGTACACACAAAACTTAAAAGATATATTAAACAATAAAATTCACGAAATAATTTACCCGCGTTCCGATCTTGGGATATTTCAATCCAAGCTTTCGCCAAAGCAAGCTTCTCCTCTTTAGACCACGGAGTAGACTTCCGCTTCTCCTGTGCCGAAGGACCATCCGCTTCGCCGGTCTTCTTCCCCTTTTTTTGTGGGATCGTTTTGCCGTCTTCTCCGGTGCCAGCTCCGGTTGTGTTTCCGGGACCGAATAACCGGGTTGTGACATCTCAATGAACTCTTGAAACTATTCGTCGTCCATGTAGTTCAATCCCTCAGGAAATTGAGTGTCGTTGATGTTGATATTATCGTAACCCCAACCCGACATGGTTTGTAACTTGATAGATTCTTAAATTATTAGAGAGAAATGTAGTGAGAATGGTGTGTTATTGTTATAAAATGGGGTAGTTATTTATAATGAGTTTGTAAAAAAAATAAATAAAAAAATAAAATAAAATAGCCCAACAGCAATATTTTTAAAAACCAAAACCTCCCAACGGCTAGTTAGCCCCGCGGTCCCAGCCACGGCGGCCAACCGCGCCCCCGGTCACCTGAGGGGTGTAGCGGTGTTCGCGAGCCACGTAGGCGGCCGCGCTCCTTGATCACCCCCACTACCCTCAGCCTTATGTTATCAAAACTAAAACAAAAACTAAAATGAAAAAAATATAAAAATTGATGTGGACTAATGAGGTGGTGTCGATTGGTAAAACTCGGACGTTGGTAAAACCGGGAGTTGTCGATTCCGGACGTTGAGACGGTTAATCTAGGAAAATTTGATCAATCTCCGTTACATTTGTTATGGTATCGAAACTAAAAAAATAAAAACAAAAGTTAATTTTGTTATTCATTCGTTCATGTTGCGTTAGTTATGTTACCATAATTAAAACAAAATGCGGTGATTCTACGCGAATTTGTCACGTTTGTTACGGAACCGGAACTAAAATCTGACATTCTGTCAGCTTACGTTATGCATGTAACAGTACTGAGCTTAAAAAAAAAAGAAAAAAAAAAGCAAAATGGCTTCAACCACTAAGGTGTTGCCCAAAAGTCCAATAAAAGCGTTAGCGGCACCATAGTTCTAATATGTATATTTTAGTAAGGGTAACTAAATGTTAAATGTCACACCCACACTTAGGGCCTAGGCGTGTGACAAATAGTTGGTTCATGTTTTGAAAATATATCAGAGTTTAGCGGAAGTCTTTTAACTAATTTATAATAAAATATTAATTTATATTTTTAAACCTTTATCAATTAATAAATATTAATTTATTTGAAAAGCTTATCGGATAATAACTATCCGAGTGTTTGATTAACCTCATTTTTTTTACAAATCATGTTTAAATATTGTTTACAATATTTTAATATTAAAAAACTGAGCCATATCTATCTTGCGAGCATCTATCTCCTTGGATGACTATAATTCCTTGCACAAATCTATAACACAACCAACACAAAAAGACACAAATCCATAACATACGTAAGACAATAAACCAAAGAGGCAATCATAACATCCATTAAAAAAAAAATATCGGCTTCTGACGGACATGAGTGAAATGTCTTATATAAGTAAGATTTTAGGTTTAGGACTTTAGAAGTGTATATTTATTTATTTTTTAAAATTAAAAATCAACACAGGTTAACATGTATTTAACCTATTAAGACACGAATTTAAACATGTCTAAGCAGGTAAACCTGTTTACAACACGAAACCTATTAAGCTCAAACTCAAACCTGTTAAAACTCGTGTCGTGTTAACAGATCCGTGTCGTAAATTGACAGCCTTAGACGGAATGGTTGATATGAGAAAGACGTGATTGTCTGTTGTAAGAGATGTTTTTAATGGGTTTGTGAATAGCAACATACAATCTAAATGGGAGGATATAATGGTTCCTAAGGATTTGGGTGGACTAGGAGTTGGCAATCATGAAGCTACTAATGTGGAATATTTGTACAAGTAGTGATGGAGATATAAGGTAAATGATTTGTGTTTATACACAGCAATGATTAAGTCGATTCACAAATCTTCTCGGTCTTCGGAATGCATACCTTCAAAGTGCAGCATAAAGTGGGTGTGGAGAAACATAACAAAAGTTGGGGAGGATCTCATTGAGTTTGGCATTGTGGCGAACGAACATATGAAAGGGAAAATTGGCAGAGGCAACTCGCTATTGTTTTGGTATTACATATGTTGTGATCTTGGAAGGTTATAAGATGTGCCCCCTTATTTATTCTTTTAGAAACTAATAAATTATTTAAGTTTGATGAAAGATTCAACAATTGTATGCCTTCGACTTGGAATTGGGCTGACAACCGGCACAAGTGAAGGACCTTGTAGGGTTATCACAACGCAACATCCTTCTAAGCCGGTTGAGATTTAAGGATTGTGAGGATAATTGGGCGTGAGTGATTGATAGTACATGTGACTTCATTATTCATTCTCTTTGCAATTTAATTGATATGAGTTGTTACTCAGAAGATAGATGCACGCGTTGTTGAATCAATCGGTGCCACTCAAAGTAATGTCTTGGTTAGGGCTCGACTCTCCGTAAAGGTGGAATTGCTAAGACATGGCATTCTCTTGCCCAACTCGATGTTTGCTCTTTGTAATGTCGATCTAGAAACTACGAACCATCTTTCAATCTGGGGGTTGGATAGCTGTTTCCCACGAGGGGTTAAACCCTTGGAAGATAGTTCTTCTGATAACCTGCAAAACAGACACCGTGAGCTCGTCACTGAGAAGGGGGGGGTTCCTCCTTGTGACCACCCTCCGGCGTGAGAATCAGACTAGATTGCTCTTTAAATATAAAAGTATATTAAGAGATTGCTAGAGCAGATATCAGGTATAATATGATAATGTAGTAAGATATGTTGTGTTCAGATGATCATACCATTTGGGGTATTTATAGCCGAAGGTAGGTTTCCAAGGAGGTATGGCCGGCTGCAACAGTGTTCCTGTTCATCAACAGTAGCCTACGCACGTGCCCTGCTGGTAGTTGGTGGGTAGGCAGCGGCTGATAGTGACCAGGCCTGCTGTATACTATTCCCTTTCCACCAACTGCCGGCTACGCACGTGGTATGACAGTAGTTGGTGAGTAGGCAGCGGCTTAATAGTGATACAGTACAGGAGCATGCTGCTCGCCATACTGTATCAGTGAGCTGTCGTATCCCTGATCAGATCTTTCGCCCATACCTCGTCAGGTACAGTAAAAGGTCCTTCAGTATACAGACTGGCTTATTTGGGCGGGAGTATTCCCCCTCCCGCCTCTGTGCGGGATTGCTCTCGGCTTTGCTCATTCCTTCAGGTGACACCGAATGATCGAGAGCTAAGTACCTAGTGCGTGTAGCCATGCTGCGCGGGTGGCCTTCCCTCATGGCTTGTATCCGAGGCTGCGGGAACAGGCGGAGTCCTTCACCATGGGAGGCATTTCCTGCGGGACCAGCTTGCATACTGCGCGTAAGGATGTCACGTCTCTGAGCATGGTTGGTCCTGCGGATCCAGTTGGTCTCTGCGCAGACGTCCCTGTTTAAGGTGAGTCTTGCGGGTCCAACTGGGCTCTGCTGGGACCTACCTCTTCACTCATGCTTGTTTTCAAGGAAGGTTTTGTTTGAAAAGCTGGGTCTTGATGCAAAGTATCATTCTCACTTGTAACATGATTTAAGATATTCTACTATTACAATAAAGTTTGAATTGCACTACCTAAAAAAATAGTGATTCAAAGTAACTTTCCCGTCACATTGTGTTTTATTTAGAAGAATAATCAAGTGCTTCCATCAACTTGATTGTTGATCTCCACAACATTCATGTGCATAAAAAATAGGGCTCATATACGGACTTTGGAATGGTACGTTTAGTGTAATTCCTACAAATTTCCTTTGCAAAAGCATTTACATTGGGCGACATGTCCCAAGATCTGATTCCATGTGACGCCAAGCAGACTTGGTGGAGCTAGAATCAACCATCATGGAGCGTTGAGGATTGTTGCAGGTTTGTCTCTACAAACTCGCAACGGACCTGAACTAGCCCCCCCCCCCCCTCTTTCTCTCATACACACCCATATTAAACACACACATATGAGTACATAGTTAATATTATTTTAATGGGGTTTGTGAAGGTTTGTTGTTGTATAAGAAAGTGTGATTTTTAGTAGAGTTTGGAATATGATGTGAAGATGATGTGACAATTTATAAATGTTTGTTGTTGTGGATACTCTAAGGGTATGTTTGGTTGAAAGGAATGGAATGAAGGGGGAATGGAATGGGAGAAGGAATGGAATAGACAAAGGAATGAAATGGATCATTACCATTCCTTTGTCTTGTTTAGTTAACATATGAGAATGAAATGAATAATTAATTTATGTTGTTTGGTATCCGAAAAATTTTTTAGGAATGAAATAGAAATAATAAAAATATTTCTATCTCAAAATATATATATTTTTACAAAAAAAAACCTGAAATGGTGACGGTGATGGTAGCTATGGAGATGAAAATGGCGGTGGCAGTGGCGGCGACGGTGGTGGTGGTGGCGGTCAGGCCACGGGTTTGGTGGTGGTTAAGCGATGGTAGCATTAGTAGTTATGGCGGTGGTAGGGTGGTGATGACAGTGGTGGTGGCCAGGCAGTGATAATGGTGGTGGCGGTTATGGTCGGGTGGCGACGGTGACAATGGTTGCCGTGGTTATGGCGACGATGGTGGCGGTGGTAGCTTTGGTTGTAAGGTAGTGGTGGCGGTGATGGCGACGGTGGCGGTCAGGTGGTGGTGGCGGAGACGGTGGTGGTGAAGGTGGTGGTGGTGAAGGTGGTGGTGGTGGCTATGGTAGTGGTGGTGGTGGCGGTGGTTGTTAGATGATGGTGTTGTTGAGAAAGTAGGTTGAAGGATGAATGAAATGAAAAAAAAGAAGGGGGGTGGGAAGGAATGGTTTTGATGGAATAGGATTCCATGTGTAATGGATGATTTCATTCCATTGTGCAACCAAACACCTTTTATTTCATTCCCACGTAATAAATCATTCCATTCCGCCTGTCATTACTGCATAACAAACGCTACCTAAGTCTTTTTTTTCACCATATTCCTAGCCACGGCTAGTTGTACCTCTTTGGGTGCATGGTGCTTCAATAAAATTGTTACCGTTAAAAAAACACTATATTACTAATTAGTATAAAGAGAACTTTGGTGTCACAAAGTGGGCTATTTTTGTTTTTGTATATGTAGTAATGGTTTTGATAGTTAGCATGTGCATTGGTGTTGGTGAGATGGTTTTGTTGGTTAGTAAAAGTGTTTGTACCGGTTTGCAACCAGGCTTCGAATCCCTTGTTGCGCTATATGATTGTTTCTTTTATTTAATTGTCTTATGTTTTTGTGTATATCGTATATTGGTTTCTTTTTTTCAGTTGTGTTATGCTTTCTAAAACATATTTTGTGGAACAAGTAAATGGAGAATTCGACCTTCTAGATGAAATATAGAATAACTAAGTGACTATTTAATTCTTTTGGTGTGATTTCATTATATATAGACAAAATGGTAAAAGACGTCATTTATGTTTGAACGTTTTTTCAATAGACGTCCTTTAGCAAAAGAAATGGCAGAAAACATACTTCACGTTTCAAATCTCTTTCACGTTAAGTCACTTAGCTCTAACCCAGTTAAAATTTTCTATTAAATTTGGTCATGTGACTTGCACATGAGGGTATATAAGTCACTTCACCATTTTATTTAAATAATATTTAAAAACATTTAAAAATATATAAACAGTACTCTCTCTCTCTCTCTCTCTCACACACACACACACAAACCTTAATAAACCGATTATTAATCAATCAACACAAATCAAATCACTCAAATATTTAATCGATTAACCCCTACGATTCTATTATCTTGATTATTATTAGGTTTTGTTTAATTGTTTCAATTGAATCTGATCTGATATAATTAGAGGATTTCTTGGTGTTTTTCGTACCCTCCTCCTGGTTATGACGGGAAGAAAGGAGCTCTACATCAGGCCTTGATCGATTTGATTAAGGTTATAATCCACTTTTCAGATCTATTCTCATTCGTAATTTCGTATCATATTCAGATGAATATCATATCGATCTGAATTGTGATTTACATTATTAGGGTTAGATATACGTTTAATTGATTTCAAGATTCGGGTGAATGATTGTGTGTATCAGTTATTATGCGATGATCTGTAAGAATTGCTAATTGGTCGAATATTGTGGTTGTAAGAGAGAGAGACTTTATATATTTTTAAATGTTTTTAAATATTTTTAAATAAAATGGTGAAATGACTTATATACCCTCTGCTTTGCACATGATCAGATTTAACAGAAAAAATTAACTGGGTTAGAGCTAAAGGACTTAACGTGAAAGAGATTTGAAACGTGAAGTATGCTTTCTGCCAATTCTTTTGCTAAAGGACGTCTATCGAAAGAATGTTCAAACATAAAGGACGTGTTTTGCCATTTTACCTTATGTGTATTTACGTATATGTGGTGATCTTTTGTTTGTGGCTCTATTGGCTTTTTGTCTTAGGGTGTATTTGGTGGATCCTAATAAAATTAGCCGTTAAAAAGGAAAAAAAAAAAAAAATTTCTTCCTGATTTGCAACTATGCCTTTTATTTTCTTTAAATGTCTTGCTATTGATCTTTCGACATTAATTTTAACGTGGACCGGAAAATTGTGTTGTTAAGTGAAACCAACCGAATTTGGGTATAATCATCGCATTTTATTTTAGTATTGGTACAGTAACGAAAACTGACCGAATACCAATATTGTTTTTGTTTTTGTTTTTTTAGTTCCTGTATGTAATGAACGTGACGGAGACCGACTAAATTTATATAGACTCATCGCCTCAACGCCCGAGATCGACAACGTTTGGGTTTTACCAAAGCCAGAGCTTTACTGACCGACACCACCCCATTGGTCCACATTTGAAATTGTTTTTGTTTTATTTTTTGTTTTAGTTTTGGTGCCATAATGCACATAGCCAAAACTAACTGAATTCATGCGACTTACCGCCTCAAAGCCGGGACCTGTAATGCTTGGGTTTACCAACACCCGGATTTACCAACCTGCCCGATACAACACGCCGAGTAAAACACTATTTATATAAAAATGAACTAATATATATGTAAAGTGAGAATTATATATTTGTTTTTCCTTTTCAAGTTCGTTTCATGAAGCAATAAAGTTATTTGTATTCGTTACTGTTTGTGGTTGGTATGTGAAATGAAAATATAAACATAAATGAATAAAAAATTAATAATGAACACGAATAAATTTAAATAAAATTTAATTGTTAATTTTCACATAAATATCTAAATCTAAAATCATAATAATACCATTATATGCTGATAATTCAAATTTTAGTCCAACGTAACAATCATTGAAAGTGAAACCATGAAAGACTAAAGAAAACATGCAAAGATAGAATTATGTATTTGTTTTCCTTTTCATATTCACGTTCGGCCCATGAGGTGATAAAGTTATTTTTATTCGTTATTATCTGTGGTTAGTATATAAAATGAAAATAAACAAAATTGAACAAAAAAATAATGATAATGAAGTATGAACACGAATAAATAAAAATAAAAATTAATTCCAATATATGTTGATAATTCAAAATGTTAGTCTAACGTAACAATCACAAAAGTATTGAAAGAATATCAATCCAAAGTATTGGTATAATTCTTAGTTCCTTTATAAATATTCATCTAAAGGTATTGTCGGATATATTTTTGAATAACAAGTGTGAGTAAAAGGCTATATGGTGTAGAAACATTTGGCGGTTAGATAGAAATGTTTTAACGAAACATGATCAAATACATTTTATTCTTAACATGAAAACGGTGAGAACCAATTTGTTGTTATGATTAGATTTATTTTTATAGGTGACTGCTGCTATTTTTTGTTCGTATTTGCTAATTTTCGATTATGAGAAGTTATAAGTATTTGCTTATTTATATTTTGTTGTTATTGTCAGATGTTTTCTTTTGTTGTTATAAGTATTTGCTGGTATATGTTGTTATTATTTTGTTCTTGATTTTGATTCTTTTGTTGTAATTTTTAGGTTCTTTTCTTTGTTATTATAAGTCATTGTTTATGTAGATTGGTATTATAGTTGATATTGTTTCTTACGTTCGCATTTTTAAATAAATTTACATTATTTCCTACGTACTCATGTTAAGATCAAAATGTACATGAACCTTCCACATGTTTTAACTAGCGAAGAAAAGCAAATTACATAATAAAATTTCTCTTTCTTTTAATAAAAAATCACGTCGTTTATTGTCACAAATAAACCACCAAACAGATAAAACAATCACCTCAATTACATTCCTTTTCTTCTTCACTTATCTAGACAAGTCTGACCAATCTAAATTGATTTTCGACCCCAAATTAATAAATGCACTCCTTGAACTAATGAGACCCACAAAAAAGATTATCTACAATCTCCAGTTCTCCACCCAATTTGAACAAATCGGACATAAAATGGAAGGAATGTTCAAACATTTAATATAGAGGTTATATCTAGTCACAATACGATCAAAAAACAAACGCCAACTTAAAATATTAACTTTCTTGGGCACCAATTTTCTCATCTCGTAATGCAAGCGGCACCTGATAACTCCTGCCGGTCAAGTAACACTCTAATGTCTTTAACCAAAAAATATCATCAAGCTCAAATTCTTATGCCCGCTGATCATTGGCATTTGACAAGGAAACCGTAGGCAGGAAATCGATCATCTAATTTTGTTGTGCCATCTCCCCTGACCCACCTACCCCCACCCACCTCGTTTTCCTTCGGCCCTCTTCTCCGGTTCCAAACCCTATTCGAATTAACCAACCTCTCCTATAATTACTAACGTCTAATTACCGAATAGGGAAAAAGATCTTCGTCATTTAACCTATCCACTGCCTTAATAAGTCGAGACCAAATACCATTCCATGTTATATTCCAAGAGATAGCATGTGCAAAAGATTTTATGTAAGGCAAAAAAAAAAAAATGTGACTTGCGATATCATAAAAACCGTACGTTCGATGTTTAGATTCAGTCCCCACCCACCCACCCACAAAGAGTTTGGGTTATTAAGGAACCTCCTATAAGTAATATTGTATTTATGGTATTCATCTGTTGATTATGAACGTTTAAATACAAAGAAGCAAAGCACAATTGAAAAGATTACATAATAATAACAATTGAATGTGTACATGTAAATAAATACTTTTCATAGACATGAATAACCATATATATGAATAATGTTTGAATTTTATTCTTTCCCATAATAGGCTCCCACAATATGGATAAAGGTGTAGCAAATCCAATCTTGGATATACAAGACAATTAAACATCGGCTTGGGCAATAGTTTCATGATGCAAGTAACTCTTAGATAACAATCATGTACTTTCTCATTTACAAAATGAAAATCGAGGATAAGATGTTTCATGCAACAATGAAAAACTGGGTTGGTGAAGTAGTATGTAATACAGACTGTTGTGGTCTAATAAAAAATAATAACAAATTAATGTGTCTAATTATTTTAAACTAGTTAGGATAAGTAGGTGTCGAACAACGAGGAGTAAGTGGTGAGTGTGTAGTGTAATGAGTCTTAACATTATGAAGTAGCAGTTTGGAGTGTTGATCACACCAGCAATAGTTGTAAGTTTGGAATAAGCGAGTAGTTAGAAGTTGTAAAAAATTCAATTAAAAGCAAATCACACCCAAGGCTCAAGCATGCAACTAAACAGCAACCTCACGTCGTTTAAAAAATTAGCTATCGATAAACAAATCTGGTTAACTAAATACTACATTCTTAACCATAAACAAATGTAAACACACAACATTGGTAACCAAAGGTTCCTTGCCAGTGTGACACAATCAAGGACATATGTATGCTTAGCATCAACAAATGTAAACATACGACATTGGTAACCAAAGATTCCTTGTCAGTGTGACACAATCAAGGACATATGTATGCTTAGCATCAACAAATGTAAACACACGACACTGGTAACCAAAGACTCCTTGTCAGTGTGACACAATCATAGACAAATGTATGCTTCATCGACCTAGGCTAAACAGAAAACCTTATGAAACATGTATCACAACAATTGGCAGACTAAGTATTCTGATTGAAATAAACTCAAACTGTAACACCCCGGCTAAAGCGGAATACGCCCGAGTGTGACGTACAGATTGCCCAAAACACATGTGACACTATTAAGTGACAATATTATCATTAATTAATTTAAACATCAAGTAGACATGTTTGTAACAAAAATACAAGGAAAATACAAGAACAATTAACAACTTGTCCATTTATTAATATAACATAAGTTCTAGTGTCTTCTCTGTTTCATCATCTAACAATTGTACCTGTAACATATATATAAAATAAAGTCAATTAAATGAATAGCTGGTGAGTTCACACAAGTTTTGATATACGTACATAAAAATCATACAATTTCATGAACAAGTGTAAATGAGTAAGTAATATCCTTTCCAACTGGGATTGTGCACCAGCGTACTCAGATAAGCGCAAGTGTAAGGCCCCGTTACCGGTGCCCTACTTTGGACGTTGGATTTACTCATAAACACAGTTCATAATATCAGAGTTAACTAAAAACATTCGCGGAATATTAAAACATTCAAACCGTTGTGCTACATAACCATCCTTTCTTGTCTTAACAAGCATTCAAATTATTTAAACTTAAAACATTGTCTTTAAAATAACATAACATTTCCTTGAGATGCCAGCTTCTTCAAGTCCATGCCATGTGCTTCCTCTTATGCAAGCTACCTCAATCTACTCACCTACGTGCATACTAAAAGTCAGCTACGTTGAGTGAGTTCTAGTTAATCTTACAACATACAACCTGTTCTCACACTTGCACACGTGCCCGAAGGGGTGTGCATTAATCATACTTACTCTTTATATATAACTATTCATCCTATTTAAAGAGCCTTCCGCCCTATAACCTCACAAATATTATAAGGGTCTGGTCCCTAACATCACAGATATTATAAAGGGTCTGGTCCCCAACATTACAGATATTATAAAGGGTCTGGTCCCCAACATCACAGATATTATTAGGGTCTGGTCCCTACCGTCACAGATATTATTAGGGTCTGGTCCCTTTGTCTCATGCAACAGTACCATACATGTTCTTACATACTTTCCTTGACAATACGTGCAATCTCCGAAGAGCGTTCATGTACCATCAACATATCATACATACATTATGCATACATCATATATATTCATACATACATCATATCTTACATCGTACACATCAATCATATCTTTAACTACCACCTAACGGTACATGCAATATCCGAAGATCGTTCACGCGCCGTCAAGCAATCATCATACATAAATCATACAAGGCATACACTCACCACTTAAGGTAAGTGTATTAACTATCACATCGAGTATGCACACAACCCCGAAAACATAACAAGGAAGTGGGGCTAGAAACTCACCTCAATGCGGTTGCGTTCACCTTTTACGGTTATTCCCTTCTTGAGCTATGCACGACTAACTGTATAATAATTATACGTATCAATAAACTATCACTACACATATCGTCTTTCTAGTTTAATTAATACCCTCAACGAACGGGGGTCCGGGGGCAGCGCCCCTGGCAGCGGGGTTCTAGGGGCGGCAGCCCCTAGCAGGGTCCAAGGGGCAGAGCCCCTGGCTGGGGTCGAGTTGCCAGGTCAGCTTGGAAAAATTTAATTTCCATTAACTGTCTTAACACATTTTCCATTAGAATTTTAAATTATTTCCAACTTCGCCCACTTTCTCGTTATAACGAATTAAGCTTAATTCGTTATCTGATCCATTAACTGCCTTAACACATTTTCCTTTAGAATTTTGGATCATTATTTTATTTGCTACTCAAAGTTCAAGGGCTTATTTGTAATTAATTCATTCTTTTCTAAGCCAAGGGACTGTTCTGTCATTCTTTCAAAGTTCTAATTCTCTATTCAGTTCTTAACGAATGGGAGTTCATAGCGAATTAACCATTATAACGAATCTGGCTTTGTAACGAATCAAGCATTATAACGAACTGGTCCTTATGACGAATTGGACCCTTTCACGAACTGGTCCATATAGCGAATAGATCCTTATACAAACCAGACCTTAGCGAAATGGACTAGTTCGTTGTTCTTTTCCTTTAACGAATCTGGACGCGAACTAAGGCTAGTTCGCTATGCTTTCTTTAGCGAATCACTTGGCGAATCACCCCTGGTTCGTTAACGAACCAGGGTTAGGGTTTGTCAGAGAATGCCATAAACATTCTCTGACATCCTTAAAATACTCAGCTGCCTTTCCGCCGCCGCCGCCGTAAAAACCGCGAACACGCCGGAAAAACGAGTTTTAACTCGTTTTTCACCGTTTTTCGTCCCGTTCGATCCAGATCTGTGCTAGGATGACCCCTAAGCTCATCATAGGTTCGGTTTATACCCGATTCCACCCGTATCTCGTGACTTAAACGGTTTAACGGTGTCGACTCGTCGTTTCGTGACCATATCTAACGGGTTTAAGCTAAAACAACATCATACTATCATTACCTCAGGTCGGTGCTCGGTTTCCTTCTTGGTTTCGGTTTAGATAGGGAGAGAACTAGAGAGAAGGCTTAAGTGTGTGTTTTGGTGGTGTAAGAGATATGTGTAGAAATGAATTAAATGGGTGATTAATGGTTTATATAATTATGGATCATGGGCTTAAGCCCATGGTCTTTCCTTCTTTCTTTCCTAACCCAAGTCCATAACCCATACCCATTTACCCAACACTAGCCGAACTCATATTCTATTTATCTAAACCGACAACGACCCACTATAAATTAGATGAAATTTATTTTATTATTATAACCAAAAGTAGGATGTTACAGCAAGTAAGGTCCTTTCCAGTTTGGATTGTGCACCAACGTACTCGGATTATGAGGTCATTTTCCACTCATAACAACAAATGTATTGAGCGCAAAGGGGGGCGTATGATCATACTATCTTGAAGTAATCCATGAGCAAGTAATTTGTAGCAAGTAACAAGTAAACACACAAGTCCATGTAGCGAATTCTAGTTTCTAAATAATGAATAAACGAAATTGAATTGTTGATAGGATATATATGCTACCCCCAAAATATGTAAAAGCTTTAAAAAGGGGGTGTGAGAAACTCACCATTGCAATTGGATGATAACTTGATATAATAACCGAAAGCGCGTTTAAGGGAATAAATGATCGAACCTCACAAACTATAATTAGAAAGGAAATACAAAATTTAAAGACTAACTATCGGGATTATAAAAGTTAGTTAATATTAGTTTTAGGAATTGTGCGTTATTTAAATATCTATTTCATTAACTTATGGCAAATGGGGACTTGGGAATTTTTAATTAGTTTAACAACAAATGAATAAAGTTTATAAAAGTCATTTGATGTTTATTAGTTTAAAAATGAGTTGTAAATACATAATTATAACTTATTAATATAAGATTAAATAACAATATTAATAATAATTTATGATTAAACATTTTTTTTTCAAGTAACATAATTAATTAATTTACTAATTAATTAAATTACATGTTTTGCATGAATTCTTTTAAAGAAATTATAAATATTAGTTTATGTTGAAATAAAATAAACAATAATTAATTTAAAGATATGAAGTATGTTATATCTATTGTGAAATATTTTAAATAAAAGAGTTTTTTATAAATCATCTTATTTAAAAGACATTTATAAGTTTATGATGATCAACAAATCATAAGATTTAGATAAATATATATTCATGCTTGTTCTTGTATAATAACTAGGTTTGATTCAAGATTTAGAAAAATCATAGTGTTTATCTTGGATATCCATGATCATATGGATTCTTAAAACCAAAATATAAGATTTTTATGATAAAAGTAAGATGATCATGAAGAACAACTTATGAACAAGTATGAACATTCAAGATAAAATCAAAACAAAAGCTATAAAATGCTTGAAATGGTAACAACTTACTTGTTAGTGCTCTTAAACTTAAGAAAAGAATGGATTGAGGTGTGAAAATAATGAAGGATTTGTCCTCCTTTTATATTGAAAATATAGAGTTGTTATGTCTTAAGGAAATTATGAAAATTAATCATATTTAATATAACTAAAACACAAATTAAAAATTGTTTAATAGGTTATTCAAAAGGTTTAACTATTTTAATAAATTTTATTGAATTTAAACATTCTTTAGTTATTATTAATTAAGTAACATATGAAAAGATGATGATAATAATAAAATTAATAATAATAATAATAAAATAAAAGTAGTAGTTGTAGTTAAATAATAATTATAGTAAATTGCATGGACATGTACTTAAATATTTGATCTTGATTATGAATGTTTTAAATGAATATGTAATACTACAAAGGTGGTGAAATGTATAATTGCATAGAAATGATCACATAAAATACATTAATGAAAATTGAGATTAATTAATAATATTATAAAAATATATAAATTTAAATAGAAACAAAACCGGAAATTTAAAATGGGTCGAGTTTTCGGGTTTGAAAAGTAACGAATGTTACAGGATTTACAACTTTTAGAAATTTCGTCCCGAAATTAGAATAAAAATAATAAAAAAAAATTAAAAGAGAACAACTAATAAACGGAGTTGATGGAAATTTTAGCAATTTTATACATGCACAATTAAAATAAAATAACGTAGATCTTTGAATGACCCGAAAGAATGCCACAAATAGGAAATATGACAAGGACACTTATATATAGGATATACGAGCGGCGTATCCACCATGCCCTTATCATATTGTATTTGTCCCGTTCTCCAAAAATATTCCAAGTTCCGAGTTATTTCACACAACCGTACTTATTATATTTTCCATTCGAGGACTTTGATAATTACGTGTCGACCCATAATTACCTGGATCGTTGGATGGTCCATATAGCTTGCCTTATTGTGTTGTTTAAGACATAGACATTTGATAAATAAAATTATCATATAGAACATTGAAACTCAAAACTAATAAATAAAAAGGGTAAAAACATTACAAAAGACATTGATAGACCATTCAGGCCAAGGACAAAGCGAAAACACTAAGTTAAGAAAATAAAGCCATCGTGTCTAAAGCAAGCAAACGATGTTGAAAATGAAATAAACGAAGTAATGAAGTTAAAGAATGAAACATTTAGAATTATGAACATCGTAACATGTAATTGAAATAATGGAATCGAGAATAACGTGGTAAGTAAACGTGGCATTTAACCAACAAAATATGAATATGTAACTTGATAACGCATTAGGTTCGAGAATAGTTTAAATAAACGAAACTTTTTAAGTATCAAAATATCATGATGTTTAACAAATGAAAATCTCCAATAAAACATAGACGTGACCAATGGCAACGTTGAGATGAATAAACAATTATATATTATAAACATGTAAATTGATAATAACTCGAAATGAAATGGATAAACGAAATTTTAATATTAAAATATTGAAATCGATTAAGTTTGTGAAAAGAAAAATTTTCCAATAGTAACTTTGTGCTTATCAAGTATATAATTAGAACTTCAAACTAAAATAAAGTATTTGTCTTAGATTGATGAAATTAAGAACAATATGGTTCACACTACGTGAATATTGACCTTCGGCCACACGGAAAAAGTGTGGCCGTAGACCTTTAGCCACACACATTTGGTTCAGGTCATATGTGGCCAAAGGTCGCAACACCGTGTGTATGATATGGCCACACACAGTTTTTAGTGGCCTTATGTGGTAATAAGTGTGGCTAAAGGGTACATGCATTAGTTGCTGGCCATCAAGAAGCCTCTCCAATAAGTGTGGCTAAACGGTAGAAAATGGCCACATGACTGACTATTTACTATGAGTGACCATCGCACGTATAGAGCCACATGAATTAATGTTTTAGCCACATGAATTTTATAATAATGTGGCCAATAGGGTTGTGTTAAGCGTGCATTGTGACCTATACCGTGTGGATATAGCAAAACAATGGCCACTTAAGTTTAATAATAGTGTGGCTAATTATATTATATAGACACTGGATATTACATTAAAAGTGGCTAAAAATGTTTACTTACCACTCAAACACTCCTTTGTAGATTATAGTGTGGCTATTGTCTTACCGTTTGTCACACATAATACTTTTCATAATTTAAAGTGTGGCTATTGTCAAACTTTTCGTCACACATAGTGAGGTATTGTGTGGCTAATCATATCATATAGACACTGGAGGTTATTGTCAATGTGACTAAAAATGTGAACTTGCCAGTCAAACACTCTTTTATAGTTTGTGGTGTGGCCATTATCTTACCGTTTGTCACACATAATGCTTTTGTAATATAAAGTGTGGCTATTATCATACTTATACTTTTGGTCACACATAGATAAACGTGGCTATTTCATAAGTTTAACAAACACAATAACATAGATTCAAAACAAGTTTACATTAACAAACTTCACTAATAAGTTATGAATTCAAAACATTTGAAACTACTACTAATTACTACCGACCTCAAACTTTCTCATAAACTCATCAAATTGTTTTTGCCTTCTTTCTTCATTTTCCTCAAGTTCTTTTTCCATTTATTCCATTCGGTGCAGTCGTTCTTTCAACTCGTTTCTTGACTTCCTTTCATCTTTTTCCATTTCGGCTCTAACTTTTTGAACCTAAAATTGTTAAAATATTAGCATCATAACTAGTAAAGGGTTAATGTGAGGCGAAACCTCAAAGCACGAAGACTATCACGCACAATCACATTACACATAATGTATACACAAACAACAACTTGAATCGACGACTCGTTGGTGATAATAATCAATGTCAATTGTACTAAAAAGTTCTAACATGTATTCACACATCGTATCATGACAAATCAACTAAACATTCATCATACAACTTAACTTATGATCACTTAGTTCACGAGACTGATTATAGCGTGTACAAACTGATTTTATTCACTAAGAACCGATTAATTATTAATTCTACAAAATTTACCACAGTAGAATATATGAATTAGATTTCTCAAAAAAAATTATTATATTTTTCTCATACATACAAAACTCACAATAATTCAACCATTACAGATATGTACCAACAGTTCAGCAGATTGCACAACAAACACTTGTTTAATGGTTCTATCAACTCATTAATCTAAATTGTGCAAGACCAATTGGGTTGTCTTCAAAACTCATAATACTAACTTTCAGAACTGGAAACAACCCGTTTGGTTTTGTCATTAGGGGGTTATGGTGTCGGAAAGACAGGCCAAAATATAACTCCCCGAATCAGCTTTGACCAGTGGTTTTGTAAAATCATAGAAACTTTTTAAAACGTGTCAAAAAATTACAAACTTTACCATTCTGGAAACTAGACTCATAGTGCTATATCCTAGAATCAAAAATCGTTCAGTAATCATCGTTTAACATCAAGTTACATACCAATAAATAAACGAAAATGAATCTGTCAGCAAACTATTGTCATCAAACAAGTGAAATACATACCTTTTTAGTGATGATAGAAGATGTACTAAGCTTCAATTACAAGAAATAACACTTAAAATTGAAAATCCCCAAACTTGGTTCTTAGGGTTCTTCACACTCAACACGAATTCAGAAAAAATAGATATAGAATTGATGGAAACCGACACCACGCGTGAATTCCTCTCGCAAAAATAATTAGATTAGAGCCCAGAATCAAAGGATTTGGTTAAGAATTGAGCGAGTTAGAGAATTAATGATTGAGAATTATGGTGGGTGTAAAGAGATGAAGAAAAAGAATAATAAGAAGGAATGAAGAGAAAGAAAAAAATGTAGGTTAAATATGGGGTCAAATTAAATTTAAGAATGGGAGGGTAATTCAAATTTTTTTGAAGAAAAGAGGGGGTTGAATTTAATTTGAAATTTTGAGAGAATTGAAATTAATTTGAACTAAATATGAATTTAATTTATTTTTAATAATTAAAATAAAGAGTTGTTAGTGTGTGTGTGTGTATATATATATAACAACAAATTAAACCTTATATAATATAATAAATGTATTTTAAATATTAAAACATATAAAATAATTACAAGTGATATTTATAGTTGCTCTAAAAGAGTTGTATAAGAGTGTAGTAATCAGTGTTAACGCCCAATAAATCATACTTTCATTAGTGGGTCATACTAATTCTTGATCGGTGTTAGTGTCCCATTATAGCATCTATCATGTCATAGTTGCTCTAAAAGAGTTGTATAGGAGTGTCATTAGTCATGGTTAGGTGTTAACGCCTGAAACACACCATACTTTCGTCAATAGGCCTTATTTGGACTTGATTTGTGTCAATGACCCAACATGTTATACATTCATCAATGGCCTTGATTGGTATTAGTGGTCATTATAGCATCTATCATGTTCCCGTTGCTACAAGAGGGTTGTATATGAGTGTAGTGAGCCATAGGCATGTGTCAACGCCCGATAACATGTCATACTTTTATTAATGGGCCATATTGGGCCTTGATTGTTGTTAATGGCCAATATCGTCTCTATCATGTCATAGTTACGTTAACAGGTTGTATAAGAGTGTAGTGAGTGATAGTTGGTCGTCATACTTTGCATTAATGGGCCGTCTTGGGCCTTGATTGTTGTTAGTGACCCATTGTAGTCTCTATCATATCATAGTTTCTCTAAAAGGGTTGAATATGAGTTTAGTGAGTCATGGTTTGGTTACGCCCAATAATATGTCATACTTTCATCAATGGGCCTTATTGGACCTTGATTGTTGTTAGTGGCCTGTATGGGTCTATCATAGTTACGTTAACAGGTTGTATAGGAGTGTAGTGAGTCATAGTTGGTCTCATCAAATGGCGTTGATTGGTATTAGTGGCCCATTATATCACCTATCATGTCATAGTCGCTACAAGGAGGTTGTATATGAGTGTAGTGAGCCAAAGTCACGTGTCAACGCCCAATAACATGTTATACTTTTATTAATGGAACATATTGGGCCTTGATTGTTGTTAATGGCCCAATATATCTATATCATGTCATAGTTAATTTAACAGGTTGTATAGGAGTGTAGTGACTCATAGTTGGTGTTAACGCCTTGTAGCATGTCATACTTTGCATTAATGAGCCGTCTTGGGCCTTGATTGTTGTTAGTGACCCATTGTAGTCACTATCATATCATATTTGCTCTAAAAGGGTTGAATATGAGTTTAGTGAGTCATAGTTTGGTTAAAGCCCAATAATATGTCATACTTTCATCAATGGGCCTTATTGGACCTTAACTGGTTTTTGTGGCCCATTATAACCTTTATCACATCATAATTGCTCTAAGAAGGTTGTATAGGAATGTCATTAGTCATAGTTAGATGTTAATGGCCGATAACATGTGATACTTTCATCAATAGGTCTTATTGGGCCTTGTTGGTGTTAGTGGCCCATTATAGCCTTTTTCATGTCATAGTCGCTCTAATGGGCCATATTAGGGCTTGTAATCTCTTAGTGGCCTATTATGGCATGTGATATGTAACATTAGATATTTAAGGGTTATATCGCGTTATATGGAGTCATATTAGACCATAATAACAAGTCATACATATCCTAATGGGCCATATTGGGCCTTGAAATCTCCAATGGCCCATTATGCATATAATTTTGAATTGTGTCTTAAGAGGTACAACTCGCCTAACCCGTCGATATACATTAAACATAGGGGTGGCAAATGGGTTGGGTTGGGTCGAAACGGGTTATGGGTCGGAACGGGTTAGGGTCGAAACGTGTCAGGGTTGGAACGGGTCAACTAAAACAAAGGTTGTTATGGTTCGGGTCGGAACGGGTCAGGGTCAAAAGGTTCGGCTCATAACGGGTCCGGGTCAAAATGGGTCAAGGTCGGAACGGGTCAAAACGGGTTTCGGGTCTTTTTTTTAACAAGGACAACGGAGGAAATGTTTTAGTTTTATCATTAAAGTTCATGTTCCAGTCCAGTTCGTTTCAGCACTTAACAACTCATTTTTACAGCAAACAACATGCTAAACAGCTCGTTTCATCGATTTTTCAGTCCGTTTCAGCACTCAACAACTCGTTTTAACAGCAAACAGCATGTTAAACAGCTCGTTTCAGCAAGTTTTCAGTTCGTTTAAGCATGTAATAGCTCGTTTTTACTGCAAACATCATGTTAAACAACTCGTTTCAACGATTTTTCAGTCCGTTTCAGCACTTAACAGCTCGTTTTACCAACAAACAACATGTTAAATAGCTCGTTTCAGCAAGTTTTCAGTTCATTTCAGCACTTAACAGCTTGTTTTAACAGTAAACAACATGTTAAACAGCTCGTTTAAGCGACTTTTCAGTCCGTTTCAGCACGTAACAACTCGTTTTTACAGAAAACATCATGTTAAACAGCTCGTTTCAGTGATTTTCAGTCCGTTTCAGCACTTAACAGCTCGTTTCAGCACTTAACAGCTCGTTTTTACAGCAAACAACATGCTAAACATCTCGTTTCAGTGCTTTTTCAGTCCGTTTCAGCAATTGACATCTCGTTTTAACAGCAAACAGCATGTCAAACAGCTCGTTTCAGCAAGTTTTCAGTTCATTTCAGCACTTAACAGCTCGTTTTTACAGTAAACATCATGTTAAACAGCTCGTTTCCCTGATTTTTCAGTCCGTTTCAGCACTTAAAAGCTCGTTTAAGCACTTAACAACTCATTTCAACACTTAACAGATCGTTTCAATGCGTTTTGACCAGTTTTGCAGCAATTCAGCAATAAAAAATCAGCAGTTCAGCTCGTTTTTGCCCGTTTCAACAGGTTATATAACCAATACTTCAAAACGTTTTGTGTTTTCAATCCAGAAAACAAGTATAGGCAAACGTTTAGTGTTTTCAAAACCAGTATGCAAGTATGTTCGTCCGTGTTTTCAATCCAAAACATGGTGTCGCGTGTAACAGAGTTTTGTCAAAATCAAATGAATGCATTTGACTCGCTAACTGTTACCTAGTACAAGTGTTTTAAGTTATGAGAGTATGTTCAATAACACATGATCTAAGACCCACATATGAACTCACACACAAACCCAAACTTGACCCGACGAATCGTTGGTGATAATAAGTAATGTCAACAGTACCGAAAGTCCTAACATGTATCCACACATCATATCATGGCAAAGCAACCAAATATTCATCATACAACTTAACTTATGATCATTCAGTTCACGAAACAGATTCTAGCATGTACAAACCGATTTTATTCACAAAGAAAAGATGAAGGATAATTTCTACAAAATTTACCACAGTATGATATATGAATCAAGTTTCTCAAACAATTTTTATTATATTTTTCACAAGTATAGAAAACTCACAATAATTCAACCATTACAGATAGGTACTAACAGTTCAGCAGATTGCGCAACAAAAACTAGTTTAATGGTTCTATCAACTCATTAAATCAAATTGCGTAAGACCAATTGGGTTATCCTTTAAACTCATAATACTAAGTTCCAGAAGTGGAACCAGCCCGTTTGGGTTTGTCATTAGGGAGTTATGGTGTCCGAAAAATGGACTAAAATATAACTCCCGAATCAGCTTTGACATATGTTTTTGTAAAATCAGAAAAGGTATTCAATACTCATCCAAATATTTCAAAATTTACCTTTATGGAAACTAGACTCAGAATGCTATATCATAAAATCAAGAATCGATCAATAATCGTTGTTTAACATCGATTTACAGACCAATCAATAAACGATAACGAATCTGTCAGCCAACTGCTCTCAACAAAACTCAAACCCTAACATGTATATGAAATCTATAGGGTTCTAATTAATCATGTTGAAAACCCCCGCTAGATTTGATCGCAGGATGGTTGATGAAGTTTGGAGCAAGAATCAAAGTGATGAAGAAGAGTAATGGGCTTCAATCGATATTTATGGATTAGGTTTGTAATTGGGAGGAGGTGAAGGTGATGGTCACATGTAGCATAAAGTGTGGCCATTAACTAATAATAGTCACATTTGTTGTTTTGTTGTAACTATTAGTAAGGAAAAATAACTTAGGAAAAATAAAGCATTTTAGCCATATAAAACTAAACTACTCTTTGGTCACACAACCTCGTATAAGTGGCCATATATTTTAAGCGTTTTAGCCAGATTATTAATATATACAATAGTTGTTCGTCATATTTCGCCACATTATTAAAAATGTGGCTAACAAATGTGACATTAGGCCACACAACGTAATATAAGTCGCTATATATTTTACCTTTTAGACACATCTCTTATCAATACAGTAGCCATTCGTCACATTTGGCCACACTATTAAAACATGTGGCTAGTTAAATGTCATAGTTTGTGGCTAATGCATGTGTTTTTGGTCACATGTATCAAAGATCAAACAAACTATGAATGTAGGTCACATTTCGCCATACGTTTTTATAATGTGGCTAGATTTTGTCACAGTTTTTTCAAAGTGTGGCGAAAAGTACCTGAGTAGGTATAAAATGGTCACATGAAGAATAACATGTGTGGCCAAAACATTCTGGAAGGTTTTCAAACATGGTCAAAGAGCTTTCAGCCACACATTTAAGCCGAAGTGTGGCAAATCGCCCAGACCACATGTGTGGCTAAAAGTCGATTTTCACGTAGTGTCAAATGAAACATTGAGATGAAATAAAGTGAACATTACAACATATAAATTAATAATTTGAAATAAAATAGATAAACAATATTCTATTATCACAATATGGAAATCCATTAAGTTTGTGAAAGAAAAGTTCCAATAGCAACCTTGAGTTTATCAAAGTAAACAATTGAAATTTCGAAATCAGAATAAAGCATTTGTTCCAAATTGATGAAATCAAGAACCACAAAATGGTTTAAATAAAACATCGAGTGAAAGAGAAGTAAATGAATAATCCAAAACAATTTGTGTAATAAATAACATAACATAAACTCAGCATGTGCATGGGACACAATTCTGGTTCAAAGTAAACGAATTTATTAAGAGAGAGGCAGTCACAACTATTCAAATGTAAAAATATCATGAAAACACGGTTTCTATTAGGTAGCTATGTACACATAAATGTTCATAGTCTCAATTTTCACTTAACAGGTATTTTTAAGAAAAAAACTGGGTCATAGACCACGAGATTTGAAATAACAACGCAATCCAATTTAGCAAAGCGAATAAGTATGATGTACGAATTTACGTTTCGTAAAAAATACAAATGAATATGGATCCAAAATCAATGGACAATCAAAATAAACTACATAAACAATATTCTAAAGAAGTGGATGTAAAAGTCACTTTGGGTAAGTTCGAAACATATGTGAAAGAGAAAAATAAAGAAAAGTAAATGTAGCTTGCAACGCTTGTCTTCTCGAATATAGATTTGTTTGTGGCATGAAGGTTGCCGTGGAAGGTGGTGCCATGATTTCATAGCCGAAACTCATTGGCGTTCACGAAGGGGAAAGAAGGGAAGGTGTAACGTTCGTTACTTTTCAAATCCGAATTCCGACCCATTTATTTTATTTATATTTTTTTTCTTTCTTATGCCTCATTTATTATTCTAACGCTCGTTACTAAATTCCCACCCTCGTTTAAGAATATATATTTCGTTTATTTATTTATTAATAATAACTATGATCAATATGCTTTATTAGCCCCCCTAACTAACTTATCCAATCTTGCATCCAACACCATAGATCAAGGACCAATAAACAATAAACAAAATCATATTCTTTCCCTCCTTTTTCTCTACCACCACCGACGGCCTAAGAACCCCCCCTTGCTTGTTCCTTAATTTTCGGGCAAATTGATTGAATCAAATCATTGACAACCTAAAACGCGTCCTATACATGGTAATTGGTTACCTAAGACACACTAATTGATCCGTAATCGCAAGTAAAATGAACCGCGGCTGCATTGACTCTAATAACCTATATAAACTCGTTTATTTTCCAATTAATCGTACACACACACATTCCACATCATCGCTAACCTACGTCCTAAGTCAATTGCAACACACGAAGCCATATAGATCGTCTCCCGTCCACTTCTTGAGCCGAACACCCAAGGTGGTTGTTCACCTTCAATTCATACTCGTTTAAGGTAATTGTTTTGTGCTACGGGATCGTAATCAAGGGTATTCTCAAAGCCCTCTATCAATTTAGGTTAAATGAGAACAATCGAATATCAAATTGGGGATTTACGGATTAGGGTTCTTAAGGGTTTGGGGTTGATTCTGATAACATGTTACGTATTATTTTTCTTATTCTCTTACACAAGTTAGACACCAGCCCAGTTGGCTGGTGCACCCGTCTTTAAGCCTGAACCGGCCTGGTGGCGCAGGTTCGAGTCTCCCTAGGCACGGTTTTGTGATTTTCTTTTTATTTCTTATTTTTAAATGTTATTTCTTTAACAATCTTTCACTATATCAAAACTTAATACCAATTTTCACCCGTTTAACGAACCAAACCCTTTTAAACTTTTGAAATAAATTATCAATTAGCTTTTCCATACATGTATATATAATAAATATACAATTTTATGTATTTATAAATTTATATTAATTTAAAAGACTTACGAAATGTTTACCACCAATCTTTCCCGTTGATATATATATATACATATGTATGTATGTATGTATATGTATAATATTTCATTTATTTAACAATAATTAATACTTATTTTATTCGTCAAAAATTAAATGAGAATAAACAGTAGTAGCAATAATAATAATAATAGTAAGCTTGATAAACTAATAACATATGAATCTTATTTAAAACCCTATAGAATTTCTAATCCGTCATAAGACTTGTTTTTGTTGCTTCTATAACTAACTAATAATATCGTTAACTAGGAACCTTTGTCATCGTAGCTCGGGAAGCTCATCCGTTTCTATCTTAATTTCTTATCATCGTCTCATCTTCGTTAATCCACTCGTTAAGGTGAGTTTACATATCCCTCTTTTTCATCTTTTATAATTTTGGGGGTGGCATGTATACCCTATTTAAATTACTCATTTTTATTTCCACATCTATTCAAAACACAATTCAATATATGTTTATGTGTGATTATTGCATGCTCTATGATAATGCTCTATGTGCTTAATTGTTTATTTTATGCTTGGTGGTTGGTATCTCATCCTCATCAATCCTTATATAGTATGATCATACATTTACCCAAGTACATTGATTTCGTATCAATAAAAATGGGTCCACATTTATTTAGTTGTTTACATATTCATAAGAATTGTAATACTCATCATTTACGTATGAATTGTGATTTTTATCTATATATGTATCTCAACTAAAACTTATGTATTCTCACCAACATTCGTGTTGACAAACTTTATTTTTATACATGCTACAGATACAAGTAATTTACATTGTTCAAGATCGAAGAATTTAGTTATACCTTAGGATATTATTCAAAATACAAAACATGATGTAATTGTTGTTCTGTTTATTGAATTTGTGTACTTGTTTTGATATTAATGAATTAAATAATTATTGTCACTTTAATTAGTGTCTTTCGAGCTACTGTCCAATCAATACGTTACGCCCCGGCATGTTCCGCCTTTGGTCGGGGTGTGACAGAAAGAATATATCACATTGGTTGTAAATCGTGGTGTTTTTAAATCTAATGGTGAAATAAAAATTATTTAGACAAAGTTTTTAGCTATCGCAAAGACTTGCAAATTTTATGAAACTTTCACATAAGAACAAATGTTTTCTTTTAGCCCGCGACCTAGGTAGAAAGGGAAGAAATGATTGTCAAAGCATCCAACTTATTGAATGAAAAATAGCCTTAAAGAGCTTAAGATTTGTTTTGAAATAAAAATTTACTTTAAATATGGTTTGAAATAATAATTACATTATTATTAGTGGTGATGATGATACTAGTAATAATAATATTACTAATCATAATAATAATAAAAATATTATTGAATGAAAAATAGTTTCAAAAGGGCTCAAAACTTGTTTGAAGCAAATATTTTACTTTAAATATTATTATATTGATAGTAGTGACGATGATACTAGTAATAATGATATTACTAAAAATATTAAAAATAATAAAAATTTAAATAATAACCATATTGATAATTACCGTAATAATAATAATGATGATGACGGTGATGGTACTAATAACAATAGTAGTAGTAACATTAATAATGATGGTAATATTAATAACTTTAATAATGATAATAATAATAATAATAATAATAATAATAATAATAATAATAATAATAATGGTAGTAAATTTATTTTTAAAGAAAATCCATTTGACTGAAGGTTAAAATAACTAAGGATTTGAGATTAGGCACGAGGTGTTAGTAAAAGAAATAGAAATAAAATGTAGGAAGGTATGCAAAAGAAAATATAGACGAGTTTGATGAGCTTTGTTAAAATCTAAGTATTGAAATCGAAAAATCGTATAAGGCCGACAAAGGATGCGGGGTTAGGATATTGCATGGCAGGAACAAGTTAGGCCTTCCAAAGTATGGAGAGTGTGCTAAGGTCACCGTAATGTTAGTAGGCTTGAAGCATGAGGTTAAACATGTGATTAAGACAAATGGTTAGGTACATGTCTTGTAGATGGGGGCGTTGAGTTTGGGTAGGTCTTAGCAATAAGTGGTAACTGAATCTACCACGGATTGAAGCATATCAACGTTTCGGGGAAGTAAAGTGGTGGATTTTACACATACTGTACAAAGGGTGTGTTTCAGCTTGAGGCCATTCGGTTGGGTTTAGTTTATGCTTCCAAGAATGGTGTTGGGTTTGAATTTGAATTAACTATAGCGATGAAGGTAGGTGCGGTCAAACGTGGGGTGATCGGGATCGCGGAGACCATTTACTTGATAACTTGGATTGTCATTTCGCGAGTTGAGTGTGACAACTAGGAAAACAAGGAAGCATGATACGAAACGTGAAGAATTCGCGTGACTTGAGACGTAAGTATGAAAACAACTAATAGATACAAGTAAAGAAAAGAAATCGCATGAAACAAATTTGAAATCGAAATTGGAATTCCCATGAAACGTCATGAGTTTTCACCATTCGATAAACGAAAATCTAAGAAATTATTGAATAATCATATGGAAAAAATATTAAACTTACAATAAATAATGAAATAAAATGTTCGTAAACCACCATGACTTTTTAAATTTTTACTTCTAAAACATAAGGGTAAATAAATATGGAAATAAGGTAATCGAATTGAAATTCGACCATTCATGTATCACCCTAACTTTTTGAATTTTCAATTCTAAAACAAAATAGTAAAATAACAAAGGAATCGTTTGAAATTCGGTTATTACTTTGCAAACTTTTAAAAGTTTAAGCCGTAAATGAGCATATAAATAAAGAAAACGTGTTACAAAATTTATTTAAAACTTAACTATTCTCCTATAAAATGCGTAATTAAATCGAACCGAAATCTGGGTATTCGTGTACAGACTTCCAGTTAAAACACATTGTAAAACATAGAGGAGTGCAACCATATTCTTTTCACAAAGAGAACATGGTCGCGTTTGAAAACTTAAAGCTGTGATTCATATGGCATTGAAAGTGGTATGTTTTGGCTTAATAGAGTTCATGCTCTTTCCTAACTCTCCAGGTAAGCAACCGGGTCCCGCGTCTGATTGGAATTTATATGCATTGCTTATCCTTAGGTTTCAATAACTTTGGTGTCAAGAGTTTCGGAAAACAGGCAAGTCCCCCTTACAGTTTACTACATACCCGCCATATAGAACCATCTTTAAGAAGAATAAATATCGGAACACCACAATAAAAATTAATAATTGAAAATGTTGGAAAACTCTTTGTTTTTTAGGCATAAACCTTGGACTTGTGTGTGCTTGTATAATTGAAGTAATTGAATCATCAGCATAATAGTATTTGCGTACATGAGGCATAAACAAATTAATAATAACCAAATAATGTGCATTGAACAATCAAATAAGGCTCACATAATTTCTAACCATGTAACCTAAACAATTAAGCAAATAAACTATAACCAACTAGAACACTACGTCTAATGTCCTATCTTATAGTCACGGCTCTGATACCAATCTGTAACACACCGGCTAAAGCGGAATACGCCCGAGTGTGACGTACAGATTGCCCAAAACACATGTGACACTATTAAGTGACAATATTATCATTAATTAATTTGAACATCAAGTACACATGTTTGTAACAAGAAATACAAGGAAAATACAAGAACCATTAACAACTTGTCCATTTATTAATATAACCTAAGTTCTAGTGTCTTCTCTGTTTCATCCTCTAATAATTGTACCTGTAACATATATATAAAATAAAGTCAACTAAATGAATAGTTGGTGAGTTCACACAAGTTTTGATATACGTACATAAAATTCATACAATTCCATGAACAAGTGTAAATGAGCAAGTAATGTCCTTTCCAACTGGGATTGTGCACCAGCGTACTCAGATAAGCGCAAGTAAGGTCCATTCCAGTTGGGATTGTGCACCAACGTACTCGGATAATGAGGCCCTTTTCCACTCATAACAACAAATGTATTGAGCGCAAAGGGGGGCGTATGATCATACTATCTTGAAGTAATCCATGAGCAAGTAATTTATAGCAAGTAACAAGTAAACACACAAGTCCATGTAGCGAATTCTAGTTTCTAAATAATGAATAAACGAAATTGAATTGTTGATAGGATATATATGCTATCCCCAAAATATGTAAAAGCGTTAAAAAGGGGGTGTGAGAAACTCACCTTTGCAATTGGATGATAACTTGATATAATAACCGAAAGCGCGTTTAAAGGAATAAATGATCGAACCTCACAAACTATAATTAAAAAGGAAATACAAAATTTAAAGACTAACTATCGGGATTATAAAAGTTAGTTAATCTTAGTTTTAGGAATTATGCGTTATTTAAATATCTATTTCATTAACTTATGGTAAATGGGGACTTGAGAATTTTTAATTAGTTTAACAACAAATGAATAAAGTTTATAAAAGTCATTTGATGTTTATTAGTTTAAAAATAAGTTGTAAATACATAATTATAACTTATTAATATAAGATTAAATAACAATATTAATAATAATTTATGATTAAACATTTTTTTTTCAAGTAACATAATTAATTAATTAACTTAAATGTTTTGCATGAATTCTTTTAAAGAAATTATAAATATTAGTTTACGTTGAAATAAATTAAACAATAATTAATTTACTCAATAATTAATTTAAAGATATGAAGTATGTTATATCTATTGTGAAATATTTTAAATAAAAGAAATTTTTATAAATCATCTTATTTAAAAGAAATTTATAAGTTTATGATGATCAACAAATCATAAGATTTAGATAAATATATATATTCATGCTTGTTCTTGCATAATAACTAGGTTTGATTCAAGATTTAGAAAAATCATAGTGTTTATCTTGGATATCCATGATCATATTGATTCTTAAAACCAAAATATAAGATTTTTATGATAAAAGTAACATGATCATGAAGAACAACTTATGAACAAGTATGAACATTCAAGATAAAATCAAAACAAAAGCTATAAAATGCTTGAAATGGTAATAACTTACTTGTTAGTGCTCTTAAACTTAAGAAAAGAATGGATTGAGGTGTGAAAATAATGGAGGATTTGTCCTCCTTTTATATTGAAAATATAGAGTTGTTATGTCTTAATGAAATTATGAAAATTAACCATATTTAATATAATTAAAACACAAATTAACAATTGTTTAATAGGGTATTCAAAAGGTTTAACTATTTTAATAAATTTTATTGAATTGAAACATTTTTAGTTATTATTAATTAAGTAACATATGAAAAGATGATGATAATAATAAAATTAATTATAATAATAATAATAAAATAAAAGTAGTTGTTGTAGTTAAATAATAATTATAGTAAATTGCATGAGACATATACTTAAATATTTGATCTTGATTATGAATGTTTTAAATGAATATGTAATACTACAATGGTGGTGAAATGATAATTGCATAGTAATGATCACATAAAATACATTAATGAAAATTGAGATTAATTAATAATATTATAAAAATATATAAATTTAAATAGAAACAAAACCGGAAATTTAAAATGGGTCGAGTTTTCGGGTTTGAAAAGTAACGAATGTTACACAAAATGACTTAATGCTCAACAATACCAAACATCAATGCTCATAGATAAAAAATCATAACTAAATCATTTAGTTTAATACATGAGAAAATACTGAAAAGTTCCAATACTCTACATCGCGGGAATGATACGAGATGATTGACTGTTCATCGTCTTCGTTAGATCTTCAATCATGATGTGAAACACCATTTGGAATGAAATCTTGATAACTGGAAGGCTTGGAAATCGTCTAAGAGATCCTGGAGATAGCTGGAATGAGTATTGTCACACCCCGGTTTAGTGCCTAGGCGTGTGACAACAAGTTGGTACATGTTTTGTAAATACATCAGAGTTGCGGTTTATTTTTCACGGAAGACTTTTAGTTATAATAAAATATTAATTTATTTGAAAACTTCTCGGATAAAAAATACCCAAGTTTTTGATTTATTAATCATGTTTAAATCTTGTTATAATAATTTAAAACTGAGCCATCATTACCTTGCGAGTATCTAACTCCATGAATGTCTATAATGTCTTGCTACCTGTGCTAATCTGTTTCCCTGAAATGTGGGGAAAATACGTCAGCTATATGCTGGTGAACACGTATGACTCTTTGTACCACTACCCTACACACACACAAGTGTTCCCCGAGCCATGGTAGCCCCTGAAAGGAGAACTAGTTATGACTGTTAGTCCGCGGCTACTTAGCCTTTGATTGTTTAGACTGAACAGTTATGTATGGATCAAGACACATGTGTAATTGGTCTGAGTTGCTTTTATTTTTAATCTTGTATTATAATGTTTTAGAGATCACATAATCTCATGTAAACGTTGATTGACTCGTTAAGACAAACACCCGTTCATCTTATCGAGTATAAATATGTTTTGATTGATTGAAAAGGTTAACTTATTCACCTGTACCTTCGGTGTGCGTTTGAAACCTTGACTGTGAATGATTGATTGATTGATTGATTAACCTATAATAAAATAGGTATATATATATATATATATATATATATACCTGGATCGTCTCTTGATCCGACTATAGACCTTTAGCCTGGTTTTGATAGCTTTAAACCTTGATTGATCATTTGTTTGAATGAAATATTTAGACCTGTAGTTTTTGTCTGTTTAACAAATCATATGATATGTTTCTTCTTCATGAAGAAACATTCATTGACTGCTAATTTTGTATGTAAAATCTTATGTTTCTTAATCATGAAGAAACAATATATTAATTATATTTCTTGTATATAAAATGTTACGTTTCTTAATCGCGAAGCAACTATATATTAATTATATTCCTTGTATATAAAATGTTGCGTTTCTTAATCGCGAAGAAACATATATTAATTATATTCCTTGTATATAAAATGTTACGTTTCTTAATCGCGAAGAAACTATATATCCTTATGAATGTAAAATTTGGGTTTCTTAATCGTAAAGAAACATTACTATAATCCTTTATACGTTTAAAGCTTATGTAAACATAATTATGATCAAGGTTTGGGCTATAACCCTGACTATGGTCTAAGCCATATAATATAATAATAAAATAATGACTTAGGCAGAACCCCTACCTTACATGGGTATTCGAAGTTCGATTACTAAGCTTGTATCTACTTTATGTCGCGTATTGGTGCTTAAATTGTCAGAACTTTGATACTTAGCAAACTTCGAGGTTGGCACGCAAAACCAGGCGACATATGGTGGCCTTCGTGACGTGCACGTACTTCGAGATAGAATGTCAGGTTATTTTTTGGGGCACGGATTATGAGGTTTGACGCGCCAAACGATGCTCGACACGCAAAACGAGGTAGAGAGTGATCCTAGAGAGAGAAAGGATTTTGGTGTGAGATTTGAAGTGCTGTGACCCCTCCCTTTTATAGCTGATTTTACAACCCATCGCAATACGCGATGGATCTTGGTAATCCCGTCGCGTATCGCGGCGTCGTATATTATCCGCCGCCATACAACGGTTTGACACGTGTCCGTTGACTCATTAAGGTCCATCGCGATACGCGATGACCTTTCTTCTATGCTCATTGTGTATCGCGATGGCTTCCTGAATTAAATCTTTCCCTTTTGGTCCCTTGTCTTTTGGTAGCTTGTCACTTCTGGGCCTAACTCCCTTTGTCCAAAAATACTAAGGCGGCTCTTAACGCGAGCGTGCGAAGTGCAAAGTGCGCCATCAAAGCGCCACATTGCGCTCATCGACCTTCGCCCGTGCGCGTCGGATGCTTCGCACACGTTAGGACCACTGGGTGTATGCTAGGCATAAAAGAATATTACTATGGAATTTTATCTCTTTATAAAGAGCTTCCAAATCTTTACTACTTTCCATGTGGGATGGATTTTAATTTCCTTATTTATACCCATGTGGAATGCTTTCACTTTCTTTCATCTTTCCATGTGGGATGAAATTTCCTTATTACATATCCTTAACATGAGATGACTTTATTTATAGGATATTTTTATTTTCTTATAGAATGGTTTTATTAAATTTTCTCATTATTTATTTTAGATAATAATTTTGATCCTTCAACTTTACTAAATTGTCAAATTTGGACCAAAATTTTGGGGATATTGCAAGTATTAACTTAATAGGAACGCACTGAAAGTTGAGTGATCTAATTGAAACAAAATTGAAAGTTTAATGACCTAATTGAGACAAAAGAAAATGTAAGTGATTTAATTGGATTAAAACTTGTAAGGGCTGTTTGGTTCATTCAGATCTGAATGAGCATCTGTCTCATTCAGCAACAACAGTAATTTGAGTGATTCAGACATAATTTTAACAATTCAGATGTTTTTTCTGTTTGGAACCAAACAGTCTGAATTCTGAAAGAATTAGATGTTTACATCTGAATGGTTCCATTTAGATGTAAACAAACAGCCCCTAACTTGGTTATTATTCTTCAAGTTGTCCCTTTAAAAAATTATAATGTTTATTATGTAATTCATATATGTATATTTAACGTTTTCTATATTTTTCATGCGTATTACACGGGACACTAACCTAATTCCTATCATTACGTTAAAATATTTCAAAATTATATCATTAAAAGTGAGATGCCACAAAGCAATATATTAAGGAGTTGCTAATATGGTTGCTAAAAACCAAATGTCTGATAAATGAACTACACTCTCATCTCCCCTTGCTAGAAGCTACAATCGTTTATTGTAATAATGTAATGTTTTTTTATTTGTCAGCAAACCCGCATGTTCGACATAGGAAGCATAATGAGATCAAAGTTACCATGAATGATGTTCATGTGTTGTGTTCCTTCCTTCCAAGTTCTTGTTTATAGTGCAAGAATGTATTAACATGTATAAATATGCATTATTTATTGTTTTGCTTATGCTTCTTGTTTAAGAAATGGTTTTTTTTTTTTTGAATGTTCAAGCTTTCCTCCTACTATTTACATTATACCGCCAATGCCAGGAATCGAACCCTGGACCTCTCACCCAAAGGCCAAAGCCTTTACCATCCCACCAAAGTGGTGATGGCTAAGTAATGGTTTGTAGTGTACTAGCGCATTCTTAGAATCTTATTATGTACTTAAATATTAGAAAATTGCCGGGTAGCGCGACCAAGTGTTAATATCTTTTATTAACTTATTGTTGTTGTTTTGTGACTTTCGAGTTATCAAAAACATGTATGTGGTGCATTTGTCTCATCCTTTGAAATAGCGTGTGAACATGTACATAGGAAGTATTATAAACTAAAAATGTGTGTTCTCTTTTTGTCGTTTATTGATATACAACAAAATAAATGTCATTGTTAAATATACTTTTCTCTTTTTTCTATTCAATACTTTATAGTTTTATATTTCTAAGTAAACAGTTTATCTTTTGTCAAGAAAAAAAAAACATAATATTGATTTTCTATGTTGTTTAATACTTTAATATAAGCTTTTAACTAGTGATTATATACAAAAGGAAATTTCAATATAATATAATTAAGTAAAGAAATTAAGAACCCATATCAATTCCACTAAAAGAAACTAGTTGTTTGGACTTTTAAAAATCCCACTCCAGAGGCCGCATATCTTTTCTGAAATATAAAAATATTGCTTTTAACGTTTAACAATGGACAACAATACCCAAACCAACGTGCCAAATGAAAAAAACGAAACATAACAAATAGGTAAAAATATGTTGGAGATGCGGGTTATCGAACCCCAATACCTCTCGCATGCAAAGCGAGCGCTCTACCATGTGAGCTACATCCCCGGTTAATGTTAGCTACACACACAATTTATAACTTCTGAAATTTAAGCAATTACATACTGACCTTATATTATTGATATTCTAGCATTAATGAAAATGAAAATTAATTTCCTTTACTTGATATGTGTACGGTAAATCATGCAAATAAGCGTGTTGACTAGTATAATCATCCAAATAATTGGTTGGCTGAAAAGTGGTGTATATGCTCATTTGATCGAATCTTGAAAAACTTATAAGATCATTCAATCAGTGGATGCTATGTGGTCGAAAAGAAAAGGCAAAACTTGAAGCCAAACCTGTGAAATCTCATGGCCGTGTGAACAATGCATGGACGTGTGGCACCATTTAGCACGTTTCTTCCTTACCTTTTGTCTTATATAAGTGGTGACATCATTTGGTTGGTTATGTCCTTTAAACCGGTCTATGCACATAAATAGTAGTGCTCATAGGCACATAACTTGCAGATGAGAAGCAGCGGAGGTGGTTAGGAAATGGCAGTTGCCTTGTTGATTTATATTTTTCTGTTTTTCAAACTTTTTAGCAATTATATCACATGATTCGTAAAGCTGTTTTATAAACTTACTTTTAAGTTAGCAATGTATCATAGCAACAAAAAGCACGTAGTTTCAAATTGTGAGCTTAAAAGCAAACCAGATTATAAACGTTTTAAGTACCAGGTTGCAGCCGAAGCTATTAGACCGTGAGCACACTTTCCACAGTAGACGGTAGACCACGTGAGAAAACACAACTCATGGCCCTGAAGAAAATGGCCCATTCCAACATGTACAGCACAAAGTTCATAACCCTAAAATCATCAAATATAAAAGAAAATGATCCAAAAGCACCAATTTGCACACAATTGAAGTGATCATAGTGCATTACCATCTTCCAAAAGCATCAGTACATCATAATAGTTTACATGATTTTACCTGATTCTAACATCTAGAACCCTATACTACAAAATATGATTCATAATAAACAGTACTTCAGCTGTAAAAGCCTAATTTGTAGACTGTAACAAGCTTATAATAGCCCTAAGTTCATAACTTTAGGTTTCAATCCATGTTAAGCTTCCCATTAACAAGAATTTGCTAGGAAGTTCTCCACCTGATGGGGCAAGATACGTGATTTTCTTCCTGAAATAACACACAATTAATAACCGTTTGCAGAGGTGTTTTTTAATGAAAATAGTTATGGTAAACCGAATCCATACCTCGGAATGTCAATATCAGTGATCCAAATAAATCCAGCTATGTTGCTGCATTCAGAGGGAGTAAAGAAAGATATGGTAAGCAATGTAAAGATTTTTTTTTTTCATTAACATGTGAATATTCAATTATTCTAACATATTCACCAGTCAACCAGTTTAAAGTCTCTTATAGAATAAGGATACATGTGTTTACAGCATGGCTACAAGTGACATATGTTAGACTAGTGTTTTGAAATTTCTTCAGCTGACTGGTCAATACTTTCCTTCTAAGTTAAATCAATCAATCATACCCAGTGGAGTCCCACCAATAGCAAAGCTATAAGTAGGGTCTGGGGAGGGTGGGATGTAGGCACACCGTACCTCTATCCAATGAGATAAAGAGGTGGCTTTCAGAGAGACCCTCAACTCAAGAAAACATATGTATGAGGCAATATAAAAGGGAATCAAAGTTCAACAACAATATAATTGATAATAGCACGTAGTAAAAATGATAATATATATATATATATATATATATAGGTTTAAGTTCTAGAGAGAAGTCAAATTATTGCAAGAAGTGTGAGAAGTTAATCCAACCAATCAGAATTTTTCTTTTATTTTTTCTTTTTAATTAAATATAGGGGTAGGATGGTAAAATTTCATAACATGTTTATATGGAAACATTAAACTTGCTTTGGAAATTTTATATATATAAAGTATTAAAGTTTTTGAGTTTCACTATAATTATTTTATTAATTAATTTATGTGTATATATTATAAAAGTACATGATCGTTTCTGCACTGTGCAAATCAATTCTAAGGTCACATTTTATTCTTTTTAGTTTTCTAATATATTTAGTTTTAATTAAATTAAAAACATAAAGGTATTTGGTATCTCATCATCCTACATTCAGATCAAGCAAATGTTCTTTTATTGATCATATTTTTTTAATCCAGATCTTGTATTTGTTTTAAATGTTATCTATATCGTATCGTATCTGGAAATCATGTTTTCCATTTTATTGTAGTAGTTTTTAATCGTTTTTTATTATTAAAAATTTACGAAACATTTTTTTATGTTTCAATTATTTTCTTATTTTATTTTAATTGTTAATCAATTTCTTATTGAAAAGCTACAAATCGATGTTTTTTATATATTTTATTAATTTTTTTAATCAATCTCTAATGTGTTGTTAAATATGTGTTGTGTGTAGGTGTATATTAATTATGTGTAGGTAAAAGTAAAGTGTACTAACAATCTGTGAATATGAATTGTGTGTAGGTCAATGTTAGTTACGTGTTGGTAAAAATAAATGTAACTAACAATCTGTGTAGGCGAATATGAGTTGTGTGTAGGTCAATGTTAGTTACGTGTTGATATAAATAAATGTAACTAACAGTCTATGTAGGTAAAAATAAGTTGTGTGCTGGTCAGAATAAAAACAAGTAACAATTTGTATAAGTGAATATGACTTATGTGTAAATGACTATGTTACTTGTGTAGGTCATTTTTTACCATTAACCTATATATACATGTTTTAAATAATAAATTTATGAAAGAAAAATACTCTGGATTTTAAATTTTAAATAATATATATAATAAATTTTGAAACACTACTTGTACAGACAGAAAAAAAATTAATAATATGAAATGTTCATCATTCTAAGTGATGGCCCTAAATTACATTTATTATGTCATTTATTATGTAGGTTAGAAAACTTAAAAAAATAATTCAAAAGTGTTATTCTAATTTTAGATTAACAACATTTAATGATGCTATAATCAATTACATTAAAGGTACCAAAATACCCTTTTCCTAAAATCATTTAAATAAAAGTATTATTAATTACAAGTATGTCATTTTAATTAATAACCATAGATCAAACACAATCAAGGGTAAAGATTTATTTCTCGCACTTCTTGCAATAATATGATTTCTCTCCTGAACCATCCCCTATATATATATATATATGAAAAGAAAATACCATAATGGTGTGTGACAAAAAATAAGGTAAATAGAAGCCCCTAAGGTATTCCTTTCTCTTCCTTTCTCCCTAAAAATCCTTAACTTTAATTCTACTTCTCCAAGAATTTCTATCCTCAACCATATTCACATAAATGACTAAATGACTAAAAAAGCTCCCCTTTACTATTCAATAATCTTAGCATCAAGATTACCTTGTTTTAACAAGCAAACATCTATTTGTAAAGTGAAAATTTAGACCATTTACTCATCTTTTTTCCGTTAATATGTCAAAGTTTTCAATATATACGGCCAAACAGGTAAATTGGTAACAAATTGATATTGGTAGACTTTTATGGTGCGTTAAAATGGATTGTGTTGGGTTAAGTCAGCATGTTGTAAACACCTTGTTAAAAAAGACTTTTAACCTGGTCAATATGTTTCTTTTATAGCCAAGTTTTTTTAAACTTATCCAGTTGACTGGTCAACATATGTTTTCTTTTTTAATTTAGATGACTCATTTTTACATAAATGACTAGAAAAGTTCCCCTCTACTTTTAATACGGAGAGCATCAAAATTCATTTTCAACGACCAAGCATCAAGACTCGTCACGATTGTAAAAGTGAAAAATTTAGACTCATTTAATTATTATGAAGGGTTAATTAGGGTCAAAACAGTAAAGAAAGTATCTAATATCATTCAGAGAGAGTAAAGAAAGCAAAAGAAATAGTAATCAATGTTTTAAGTCTTAAAATAGTATTTTGGGATCTGATAATACCTCGAAAGTATTTGATCTTGTTCTTTGGCAAATGAAACAGCAAGAACCAAATTCAGCAAATCCCGGTTGATGTTGACCGGAACCAATCTCATGGGGTCCGCCACAGGCTGTGCACCAATTGGCAAAGCTGAAGCCGGGGCCTGTGGGCCCCCACCAACTCTATAAATCGCCAAGTCACTGAAATTTGCAATACTGGAATGCGGTGAAAGATCATTCGAAAGACCATAGAAATATTCCTGCAATTACAATAAACTTAGATTCGGTGATAACTAAATTACACAGATGGTCCATGTGGTATGTTTAGATTTCACTTTTGGTCCTAAGTATGAGAAAGTAAAGAAGTCCAAACTTAAACATAAACATAACACCATTATTAAATCCTTTTTTTCTTTTAAGTGATGTGAAATAACAAGAAAACCCTTACCCTTATCCTCTGGTTCCTGGCAATAGCTCGAAATTTTGAATTCCTGGACACAACACCGCCTGATTTCTGAAGTTTTACGACATCCACGTTCGGCTTTTGTTTTAAAACATCTTTTAACATACTGCAAAGCTTATCCTGACCCATGACAAGAACGACAGTAGCTTGGAATGTATCAATTGCATGCAAAAGAAGCTGCAATGCAAACATAATATTTTTATTGAACTTAAGTTGATGTATATAACTAATATAGCATGCCAAAAGAGGAGCAACACATACATCATAACCAAGGCCATCAATGAATCCCATGGTGTTAATAACCATGCCTGCAGCCCTAGATTCAGCATTCCCGGTAAACTGTCTTTCAAGTATCTGTGCAAGTTCCTTTACAAGCACCCTATAAAGATCTGCATTTACACTACAAAGGCAAAAGTAATGAATGCTAAATTAGAGATCATACACATGAAAGAATAAGTAGAGAAAGTGCATGTTACGTTGGAGTGTTGTGTCCATAGAAGTAAACGAGAGGCATTTCAAGGGGAATCCCTTCGACTGGATCAATTGGCATTTCAATAGGGGTAGCTGCAATACACCCGGGTAGGGTAATAGAGCCTTGACCGATGTCTAAATCTACAAATGTAGGTTTCCATCCTTGTTTAGCAGCCCAGCTTAGAAGCATTCTTGATAAGGTACTCTTTCCAGAGTCTGTTGGTCCAACTACAATCACCCTCGGACCCTAAACACAATAGAGTTCATCAAAAAAGTAAGCATATAAAAATGCGCGAAAACTTATATTATACATTGGTCAATGTAGCAATGACCATCCTAAACCTAATCACGTCCATATGACTATACATCCACTCATGATAAGCTTATTTTGTATTCTATAAGCAGTAAGAAAGACTACCAATACCATGCAGGCTGACACAGAACTTATAACAGATTAACTCAAAGTTTATAGGTGATTAAAAGTCGAGAAAAATGCTGTTAATTGGATCATTAAATTAATTTGTGCGTTGGGATTTTATGGAACTGGCTGTTATTTCGATGCTGAGTGGCCTTTATAATGTTTTTAAGATTATATATGCTATCTGTACCATTATAATTGATTAAAATTGAATTAATTGGATCAAAGTAACAACGAAAACAACGATTGTGTGGAACTTGCAGGACTCTTTTAATATTGTTAACACAAACAAAAACTAGAACCAAGAAACTACAATACCTTATCAATCTATTTATAATAACATTAACTCGTATCCTACTCTGAACTCTAATTCCTAATAATACTAAATAAATAATAAAAAAACTCTATCTCTAAATCTTATCTCCTAACAATAGATTAACCCTTCAATTTAAACTCTAAGATTTATCTTCAAACTCTTTATTCGGTTCACCCCTTGTACTTATCGGTTGTTCATCCTTAACCCTCGTTCACATGTGAAATCAAGTTTATATCCTTAAGATTATGTGTTCTTTACAGATCAGTTATCAACAGGTATATCCAGTTGACCAAAAGGCTCAATTGCACAAATACGAATAGATATAGATATAGATAGAAGTATAGGGTATATTACTTCACTCAACTGTAATCCTAAGCTTAAAAAGTGTGCTTTACTTTTATATATAAACTAGCATTGACTCTTTAAAGTAGGGGAGATATTTATTATTCTGTTATCTAATAGTTACTACTGCACCGCAGAAGCCAAAAATAGTTGTGAAGAAGACAATAATAACCTGGGAAGCATCAGCATCACTAGCAGAGGCTTTAGCCCGATTTCTGCGACCTTCAAGTACCGCATGCACGTTTACATAACTGATCATCGGTGTCTCGTCTGCCACATAATCCGTTTCAGTGTTATCTTGCATTTCAATGGTCGCCCCGTACCACGTAAATATCTGCAATCCCAAAACAAGACATACGAAATATTATCAGCTTATAAAATACAAAAAAACGTATTAATTTACAACGCGGCAGGCAATGTAGAAAGAGTTATTACAGCGAATTTCATCCTGGGTGGAAAAATGAGCCAGTTTTCGGGGGGCATTTCGGTGCCAAATATCTCGGCGGTGCCGTTAAGTAGGCGGAGACGGAGAGAAGTGTTAACATTGACTTCAATTCTGAGCTCACTCTCTTTCTCGAGTTTCACCTGCTTCATTGCAGGAGAAGTGCCTGCGGCTGGACCGGAAGTTGCAACGCCGTAGGCCATATCGAACCTTCGGTTCCAACAACAACGGTTGTTTTCTTTATGCTGATGCAAAGACCTTCAATTATCCTGTTTAGTATACTACACCAATACCATCAATTATTAATTTCATTTATTTCAAGCATTTGAAATTAAAAGGAAATAATTTACAGCCACAATCATAATATTCAGATTGATTGTTGTAAGCTCAGAGTTGGAAACTAATAGCAAAATATTCTTTAAAAAAAAACCCTAATCAACAGAAATAGTAAAAATCGAATATGAATCAGTTAAGAAGAAATGTAAATTGCAGCTGGACTCACTTTCTCAGTTACTGCAAACACGGACGATCAACAACAGAAAGAAAATGAATTCGATTTGGGATATTATTAGTTAGGTCAAAACTCAAAAGTGTGTTGTAATAAATCGATTATCTGGTTTTCTGTTATTTGTTGGATCCTCTGGCCCATGTTATTGTTATTTCATCACAAGCCCAATAGTAAATCCAAATACCCCATGGGTACATACTCTTCGTTCACACTTCATATTGGTTAGCGGTGCATAGATCGGGCTTATCAAATACATGGTTTTGGGTATGGAACTGAGTTCGGGTGTGATCGGGTATTGACAATACAATGTTAGGTAGTAAATAGTAGATGGTCTAAAGTGTAAATGTTCAATAGTTAGGGTTATAACTGGAATAGGTTAGTATACATATACAACGATCGTAAATGTGGAATGAATCGATGAATTGATTTGGTTTTCCTCTCTCTGTTCTTCTTCCTTTCTCTTTATCGATCTTAATCTCTTGATTACTTGTTTGTATCGTAACAAGTGGTATCAGAGTCGATCTATGACAACTCAGATTTTTTTTTTTAATTTATATCCTTATCAATTACCCGACCCGTTTTTATATTCGAGAAATTTATCCAAGAAAAATATTGCGTTATTCGGTTTAATATTATTTTATTAATAATTGTTTATCATATAATATATACAAAATAACTTTGATTTATATTCAAAATTAACCCTAAACAAATTCAACCATATTTTGTATCCACTTTAATAGTTCAGGAGGTTAATTGTAAAATCTGCTATATTATTATATTATATTCACCCATTAACCCAATTACCCATATCCGTATCCATGTGACCTGTTTATGTTTCTTGAAGCTTAATTTGCGTCCAAATTATGGAATTGATGAAGGAATCTTATTTCTCATGTCTAAATCGGCCTACCAACACAGTCAAATTGGAAACCACAATCAAATGTTATACGAATTGCTTATTATGCTTAACCGTCTAAACCCGATCATGAACATATATCTTATCGACCACCATAATACGATTAAACCTAGATATACAATCCTTATATCAACGCTAACAAAACCCCTATAACTAATTGGATTATAACAAACGTTTGATATATGTTCTTGATCCTTATTGTGCCATCTGCTTTGCGATCCAGTTACCCATCGATTCTTCATCAATAAAGGTAATTAATTATACTGATCTAATCGTCGTTCATCCCTCATCAAAAACCCTATGGTTAATTAACCAATGATAAACGGAATTATCCAATTTCATCGTTAGAGTTTATAAGTAACTAGGAAGATAGCCGGTGCGTTGCGCCGGGTTGATGTTATTGACAGTTGTACTCGTATAATTTACCGAATCGTGCAGTACATCTGCGAGTCTAGGTGAATTCGATCGGTGCCGGGTTACGGAACCAGTAATAACCACCCCCACCCAAAAAAAAAACTTTGTTAAAGCAAATATACAACAAGTTAACATAAAAAAACACGTGTTGCGATTACGAACCGATGACACTTCGGTTGGTATCTGTTTACAACTCAAAAAATAAAACAAACCATAAATTCGTCCACACCCAAATACAACAATTTAACATATTTAAAATATAAAAAAATGTGGTGAACAAAAAAAACACGCACGTTGTAGTTGTGAACTGATATGTATTCGTTGATTCTAGAATCGAGGGACAAAAAAAGTGATAAAAACCCGCGTATTGCATTGGCGAACTAACGTGAATTTCGTCGGAATCAACGTTGTCGACACTAAATCGTACACAAAACCCATCTGTTGTGGTGGTGAACCGACACAAGTTCGGTTGATATCAGGTTACGACTTGAAAATTAAAGCAATAAGTTAATCCATCCACACTCAAAATACAACAAATTAACATATTTACATAAAAAAAACCGTGACAAAAACCAAATTTATACGCGCATTGTGGCCGTGACTTGACACAAATTCGTCCAAAATCGACAGACAAAAAAACATTGCGAGGAAAAAAACCTTAGGTTGCGATCGTCAGCTGCACGAATCATTTACATAAAAAAGACCGTGGCGAAAACCAAAAATATACACGCATTGTGGCCATTACCTGACGTGAATTTGTCCAAAATCGATGGACAAACAAAACTCGCGGAAAAAAAAATCTTAGGTTGCGACCGCGAGCTGACACGATTTTGACCAGAATCACTTAATGATATCAACGGTAAAAGAACCCGTATTTTAGGGCTGCCAAACCGACGCGAATATAAAAATAAAAAACACACTAAAACAAATAAAAAAGACGGCGAACCATGTGATGCCACGTGGACCAATCACGTGGTTACGTCGCCAAAGATCTCTTTTATTATATATAATAATAATGGTTAAACATGTGTCTGCATTTAAATTATTATTCTTAACTGTAACTAACAGATGGGTGTGTGGCTAATCCTTTGACCCAGCCATTGGCGCGGGTTCGAGTCTCGGCCATGGCTGTTTTGCTTATTATTTTTATTATTTTTATTCGTTTTAAATGTTTAATGGATCTAAAGGTTTTATAATTAAATATAGTTAATATTAAATATAAAATAAACGTTATTCTATTAAAACCGACATATAAGCCGATTAACATTTCCGAACCTTGGTTAAAACCATATGTGTGTGTGTGTGCTCGCGCGTATGTATGTATATATATATATAGGGGAATGATCAAGAGAGAACTCATATTTTGGGAGAGAACTAGAGAACTCCTAAATAGAGGGTTATTTTTGTAAAAGTCCCAGTTAAATCTAACACATCGTGAGAACCACTGTGCCCCTGTTTTTCCCATCTTCCCAGAGACAACTATTGAAGATCAATTTTGAAGCACAACCATCGATTTGAGCCCTAATCGACAATAGATATTGAAGATCGATTCTATATGCATCGCTATGTGTATATATCGATGAAGATCGATTCTCTTGTCATGAATTCAATCGTTGCATAAGAAAATTGGATGTGTTTCACTCATTTTCCAGGTAAATTGATCATATCTGAAAGTTATGCAAACAAAATTGGCACCATAATTCCATAATTAGGCGATTCTAGGTCAGAACATGTACTATTTGATGAATAAAAACCCTAATTTGTTGTACTAGAGTGCTCAGCCAAGTCATCTGTTGCTTTTGATTCAAATTCGAGCAAACATAATTGTATACTATTACAATATGCTAGTGTTGACCAACAAGGTAGCATATTTATGTATATACTACATATTTGTAATATAATGTTACGTATTGCATATATGTAATATAAACGACATGTAATTTATTTGATCAGAATGACTAATTGGGCTCCTATGTTGATATTGCTTTAAGTTCTATCAATTATACTTGTAATCTCATGCAAGTTTATGGTGTTGAACAGCAAGATAACAACTTATTTATTTACATTACATATATGCAATATAATGTTACCTGTGATTTGTAAACATGAAATTAATATATATATATATATATATATATATATATGCAACACAATCACTTCTGGAATATTGGATTTATAATTGAATTTATAATGGTAAATGCTATAGGCCCATCTGCATATTCTCCGGTAACTCACTGATTTGATAGGAATCACTTCAACAAAAGAGGTAAGTAAATTTTTTATTTAGCACACAACAAGCCTAGTTATTGACTATATGATTAAATAAATGGCATGTGCAAATGGACTTTTTTAGTTATATGATCACGCTTACTTGGTGAATAATTGGTTATATACTTATATACTTCTATATACAAAGGTTTTGGTTAAGCTTGTTGGAGCTGATGAGCATACGCATCCTAATTATGAAGGAGTTATATGATGGTTGGCGGATAATAATTAGAGATGGTTGTGGATAAGGTTTGTGTGATATCATATGTCAGATTCACTAGTTAATTACTGCTATAATTTCACGTCGTTGATGGTTTTTGACTAAGATATTGTTTCATTTTGTGGATTTGTTAGGTGGTGATATGACCACATAGTAGTGGTTTTGTTGGGTGGAGAGAACCAGGAAGTTGTTTTAGTTGTTTGTTGGTTGTTCTTTGGCTTGTATTTATTGTCCAAATTGACCTGACATTTTGTAAAGGTCTTATACATTTTTTACCGAATGTAAAAGTCTTATATGTTGATGTACCAGTTTTTATTAATGTATTGCCATTCATATTTGATGCAATAAGTTGAGGTAGTTTTTCTTATTTATTGGGATACGTTGCTGCCAAAATGCAAACTAAAAAAGTTGAAAAATTGATGCAAAAAGTGCATATCAGGTTGTATGAAAATGAACGCAAATCTGCAGTTTAAATGCTACCAAAATACAGCAAAAATACACATCTAAAGGTTGCCAAATTGCACATTTCATTGTAGGAAAATGAATGAAAAACTTCACACTAGAATATGAGTTTTAACTGTAACAATTGGTTATAAATTTCATACATCAATTAACACCACCATGTAAATATACTATAACATTCATATTCAAATTCCATCTCATGTTCTAATAACCAATGCACAAATTTAATCATACACATCAATATAAAACTACTAAAAATACATCCTTTTAACTAGTCCCATTGTTGGATTTTTTTTCCTGTTTTCTTACATCTTCTGTCACCCGTTGCTTGCACATGTTGACATCTTAAAACGAAATACTCACAACATAAAATATTCTAAGAAGATTTAATTGCTGAATAATTCAAAATGCGAGTTATGCAAGCCATGTAACTCATCTGAAGAATCTTGACATGCTCAACCTTTCTAACATCGCACGTGCTGAAATAACAATTGACCTAGTCGCCCCCTTTATATATATCGCATCGTGAATATCTCACATACGTAACATAATCTGTTGCTTCCCATGGTAACTGCAATCTTCTTAGCCTCGCTAACATTATATCTTCACTGGGTGTCCAATCGATATTAGGTAATTGCTATCTATGCCAACCTGTCTAATAAAAAGGACAACCATTATAACAAACACGTACGATGACAATATGTATTACTAATCTATTTCATATAAGCACTGTCAATATAAAACACATATGTAACACTAACAACTTACATGTATTTATGACTACCGTATTGAAGTTATGCTCGACTTACTACTTTGTATGACGTGATTTTATGCGTGTAAATATGTGTAATACATGTAATACACCAGGCTCGCGTAAACGTATAATACACCATTGAAGCATATGTGCAATACACCATGTCCTCATAACATGTAATACATCGGTTATGCATATGTACAATGCATCCTATAATGCATATACGTATCGCATCAATAATGAAAATAATACACATGCATTGCATATATGTAATACACCAAACTGTTTAACGTTTAACACAACAGATCTGCATAAACGTTTAATACACCATTAATCACCAAATTCGCATAAACGTGTAATACAACGGTATTGCATATGCGCAAATGCGCAATACATGCTATAATGCAAATAATACATATGTATTACACCAGATCCGCATAAACATTTAATACAACAGATATGTGTAAGCGTGTAATACACTATTATGCGCCAAATTTGCATAAACGTATAATACAAGGCAATGCATCCTGTAATGCATATATGTATCGTATATATAATGCATATACCAAAACAGTAATTATCATTATTTATAAGGGTCATACCATCACCATTTATTGCGGCGTCCTCTTCGCCTTCCTCCCTGTCATTCATGTCTTTTATATCCTCACATTCGTTATCATTCTTTCCTTGTTTTCACCATCGGAGACGTCATCAGACAATGTTGCACGCTTCGATACACGTGCGCGTTTTAACGCCTTTGGTTTTTTTTTGCTGTAAAATACACGTAATGTTATATATACATACATATGTTTTATCTGAATTGTCACTTTTTTGTTATATTTACCTAAATTTGCCTCTTCGACGCCCGACCGTCTTCCTTGTTTCAAATTACTCATTTTCCATCCTCTTGTTTGGATCATCCTTGTTTTGTATGATTTTGTAAAATAAACAAAGAGAAAAATTGTATAATTGAGCATCTGCGCTTTTAAATATTGAAATATATATATAATTTACCGAAATTGTTATCAACTAAAAACTCTTTTTTACCTTTTTCGTTGTTGTTTATCTTTATCACGCTTTTTGGTTGCACATCACTATCCATTTTCGGGACTTTCATTCTCTTTTCCGGTGGCTTGATGTTGTTTTATCTTTTGTCTTTTCCTGAACTTTTTAACATTATCGTCTTGTTACGATAAATTGGTGCATATGCAAAAAATATTTGTGTAAGAGAACTTTTAATGAACAAGATTTTCGAGATTTCATTACATGATACTTGTATACGATAAACACAAGGACACATGTTGCATCGACCTAACTATATTCTAACATGATGCACATGTTTATTATAAACGGCTATGCTTGATAACAAACAATTGTATGTTCAACAAACACAAAAAAAAAATATGTAATCGAACACTTGACTCATGTACTAAGAACGTGCGATGTTTAACAAGTCATTTTTAAAATACGATCTGATGTCAATATACTATTCTTCAGTTGAAAACAAACACTACATACATGTAATAAACACAAAGGCATGTTGTTGCATCAAGATAACCAATATTATAATGTAATACACCTATGTATTATATATGAATATACTCGTATAAGGTAACATTATCGTGTTTTGACAAACATATATGAAAAACATTCAATCAACACATGAATCATGTACTAAGTATATGCAATCAAACAAATATGAACTTATATCAACATATTATTGTTCGATTTAAAACCAACACACACAAAAACATAGTATATTGCATATGTGAACTGAGATAAACACAATAATGTTCGATTTACAAACAAAACACACAATCACAATGTATATTGAGCCGATTCATGTAATACACCTATGATTCGTGTACTGGATATGTGTAATCAAACAGATACAAGCTGGTATTGACATATTGTTACTAGATTTACAAAAACAAAACATAAAAAATAGAGAATCAACTACAATTTTCGTGGAATTCACTGTAATACGAATGATATTATCATTAAATGTGTGATAATAACTTTTACGAACGATTACCTGATGGTGTTCTTCGATGTAATTGATTAATATCATGATGAATCAGATGATTTTTGCAAGAAAATAGAATCAACCCCTAGTTTGGGGCGATGGTGTACGAGCGAGAGAGACAGATCGATATGGTAAGGTAGAATGTGCACAGATATTTTGCATACCTAATTTACCTTTTTCTTTAAAACATGAGTTTTTCTTTTCTTTTTTTTCCATTCCTTTATTTTACCCTCTAATTAAGTAAAATCAAGAGATATGATGGAGTTCTCTAGTTCTCTCATTTGTAAGAGTTCTCTCTAGATTCCACCCCGTATGTAATAATATAGTATTAATAAATGTATGAAGAATAAGTATATTAAGTGTTAAACAATGATTTTGCAACTATAAGCTTTTAAGCATGTAATTACCAAAACGAGTCCATTCAGACATTTTATCAAACAGTTGGAGGGCATACATAATCAAACCATAAATTAAGCCTATATTAATTAGTTAAAACGAGCTCCTTTACATATATGCATCATAATTAGAAATACGTGCAGCAATCCCCTAGCAGGACACATTGATAACTAAAATGAGTTCTTTTGCACTACTAACATTCTCATCTCAATTTTCAGATGCATTACATGATGTTCAATAGTACATATGTGCTGTATAACTAAAAGAGTTTGTCGTAAGATACATCATTCATGTATCTGAGTCTAATTGCTAATATATGGTAGTATACACACATACTTCCCTCATTATCATCACAACTAGACATAATATCCTTAATATGTATTGCATATGTGTATTATAAATACATAAATGGTCTAACACTTTCATCACAATTTTCAGATGCATTACATGATGTTCAATAGTACATATGTGCTGTATAACTAAAAGAGTTTGTCGTAAGATACATCATTCATGTATCTGAGTCTAATTGCTAATATATGGTAGTATACACACATACTTCCCTCATTATCATCACAACTAGACATAATATCCTTAATATGTATTGCATATGTGTATTATAAATACATAAATGGTCTAACACTTTCATCACAATTTTCAGATGCATTACATGATGTTCAATAGTACATATGTGCTGTATAACTAAAAGAGTTTGTCGTAAGATACATCATTCATGTATCTGAGTCTAATTGCTAATATATGGTAGTATACACACATACTTCCCTCATTATCATCACAACTAGACATGATATCCTTAATATGTATTGCATATGTGTATTATAAATACATAAATGGTCTAACACTTTCATCACAATTTTCAGATGCATTACATGATGTTCAATAGTACATATGTGCTGTATAACTAATAAATTATGCAGTAAGATACATCATTTATGTATTACAATTATGTAATATTCCGTTAATCATGTAATATACATGGACTTCTATCGATTTATGACACTAAATATACAAATCTCCCATAACTTATGTCGATGGTACAAGTATTGTTCAACTGTGCTATGTATTTCTTTGATAAAATGAAAAAAAAACATAATTGATGCTAAATACGCCTAATCGACCCAGATAATATGTGAAATAAGCTATTATGATTGTTTACCTGCTAATGTTCTTCTGATTCGTGCTTGATTTTACAGTTGATTGTTCAATTTTTGAACCCTAGATCTTTACTCGGCAGGAGAAAATTGCAGAGTGATGAAAGAGAAGAGGGGAAATAGATGGAGACAACATTTGGTGTTCTTTTTTCTTAATCCCAATATTACCCTTCGTTCACTAAAAACCCCTCATCTTATTTGTTTTTTCCATTTCCTTGTTTTTAAACCCTTGATTAATTAAAATCAATGGTTATAAGAGGAGTTCTCTAGTTCTCTCTTTAAAAGGGGTTCTCTCTTGATCCTTCCCCATATATATATATATATATATGGTAGGGTTATCGTAAAAAACAATAGTTTTGTGAGAAGCATAAGAATATATGTAGACCCTTGGATCTAGGATCTAGTGGTTGAGATTGGTAGTTTCTAAAAGTTGTATAGTTTTCTATTTACATGGTATACTGTCCTACTTTATTTTAAAGCCTTCTCACACTTCTCACAAAATAATTGTTTTTATTTGAACTCTTATATATATATATATATATATATATATATATATATATATATATATATATATATATATATATATATATATATATATATATATATATATATATAGGGCTTGGATCAAATACAAATGAAATTAACGTGCTAAACGTGAGAATCAAGTAGAGTAATTATGTAATTACTCTATGATGTAATTACATAATTACCCTACTTGTATATATAATTATTCTACTTGATTATCATGTTTAGCACGTTAATTTCATTTGTGCGTTCACCTTCCCCTATATATATATATATGTATGTATATGTATATATTTTAGTTATTAAAAATTGATAAAGGTTTTAATTTATAAAATGGGTTTTTAATATGTATATTTAGAATATGACGTTATTTAACATATAGTATAAATTCAAGTGTTTTACAAAAGATTATAATTTATTTAAATGTTATTATTTATTCCCTAATATTTACAATATTTATTTAAAAGAAATATTTAATAATATATATATATATATATATAGGTATTGGATCATTTCAGAAGTTTTTTTACAGCGAGAAGTGAAGGTGTAACACTATTAATCCCTAATTTCACTCCCTTTCTTATATGTAGGTGCGTTGTGTAGGTGCATATGTATGTGTGTAGGTACGTATGTTTGTATATGTGTACGTATGTTTGTATGTGTGTAGGTACATAGGTTTGAATGTGGCTCGTTACATTTATATGTTTGTAGGTTGGTTTGAATGTGTAATTAAGACATAAATACAAACAACCTACATATATGTATGTAACATCATATGAAAGGGAGTGAAATTAGGGATTAATGGAGTTATACATTCACTTCTCGCACTTCTCATTGTAATATCACTTCTCGCAAGATCCATATATATATATTTAAATACATTTAACGTATTTTTAGATTGAAATCTCTTTATATAAACTATCAAGTTTTATAAATATTTATTTAAGTATTTTTTAGTATTTTATATAATTAAATCATATATATTACGATAAAACTTTGATAATCAAATTGATATTAAATTAATGAAATAAATAGCTTTTGTAAGATTTCACCCGATCATCATTGAATTCCCGATCATTTATCTAGTTTTTAGATTTGTTATTCAATTCATATTTATTTTTCCCGCAACTATTGTTACTTAGGATTTCTCGTCGGTTTTCCCTAAGAGCTTGATCTACCTCTTTTTATTATCAAATCATTATTGCTTTGCGTATTTGACCAGGTGAGTACTCCCCTCTTTTTACTTATTTTAAAAACTTTTTAGGGACATATATGTATTTACAGTATTTAACTATTATCTAGCATTCAAAACCGCAATTGTTTATCCTTGTGTGTATATCAGTTTATGCCTAACTTGTTATTTGCTTACTTGCTTTATTTGAATGCATTTCGTAAAGGTCTATCATTAATAGTATGATCAGACAACTAGCTTTGGTAACCAATGTCCATTTATATGGCAATGATTTAGCCCTAGCTTGGTAACCAATGTCCATTTGTATGGCAATGGTTTAGCCTTATATTTATTGTTTGGTTGAACTTATTGTTTGTTTAATGAGTTGTATTTTGTATTTGATTATTTGAATATTTAATTAAATTTAATAGATATTGTAACCTTTATTATCTAATCAATTTCCCTAATTTAATGAACCCTAATTCACTCATTTTTCCCCTATATTTCGTTTGATTCTCTGGAATTGATCATCGTTTCGGTCAAATTCGTCAGAGAAGGAAGTGTTTACACCAAACCTGTAACAACTCGGTTTTTTCCAATCTACATTACCCGACCCGTTGTATGTTCGAGTAGTTTTATCAATTAAAATTTGTTGCGTTTATCGAGTAAATATGATATAATTTTATTTGTTTATTATAACTTTGACAAATATACATTTTAATCAAAAAACTAAACTTTAACCCTATTTTGATTCCATCTAAATAGTTTAGGGTCTAAACTGCAAATACCATATATTAATATAATATTATAATAACCCATCAGATCCTTTAACCCGTTTCCATATCCTAAGCATAAACCCAAATACCCGTTTATACCTTGCACCACAATGTTCGTAATAATTTAGGAAATTGAATCTCGTATATTGTTTTACATGCTTAAATCGGCCACACCGACTATTGTAATTAAAATCGATCGTTCTTGAGTCGGTTTAACCCTAATTTGTAAAATCTATACAAACAACGATAATAACTCAATTAAAATCACCACCATCACCTCTTAGCCGTCGCCGTTCAAACCCCTATATCTAATTTGTTTATAACAACCTGCAAATACCTTTTTCTGGTCTTCGTGCATCACGACCTTGTTCATTCAAATTAAGCATCGATTCATCAACGAGCGAGGTAATTAATTATATGGTACTGATCGTCATTTGATCCTCATTGTTAACCCTAACATTAATTGAATCAACTATTAACGAATTACACGATTAAGAATTTAGGGTTTTGTTCATTATTTATAATATCTGTCTGCATATATAAACCTGTTTCTGGGTTGTAACCATCAGGACAGCTTGTTCAGTTGGCTTTGTGGTCTTGTTAAGGTTGTACCGCTGGGGGGCGCGGGTTCGAACCCCCCCCCCCCCCAGCACCTGTTTTTTTGAAAGGCCGTTTAATAAGATTAATAATTATAATAAATCATAAAATTTATGTTATAAAAATTATAAAATATGTAATTAATCCATATATTGTTAAAACCGACATACTAAGTAGTATCTTTTCCGAACCTTGGTTAAACGATATATATATATATATACACACACATTAAATGTATTTTTGTTAGCTTAAATTAATTGTTTAATACAAATTTCTTTATATAATTTACCAAAGATTATAAATACGATTTATCTAAGTATTCTACTTGTAATTATAATTTTATATAATCAAAATATGTTATTTTCTATAAACCCTTGATAACAAAATTAATAATAAATCTAATTAATATTTAACTTTCGTTAGAAAGCACCCGATCATCAAATCCCGAATTCTCTATCTAGTCGTAGCTTTGTATTCAATCCATATTTATTTTCCTTAATTATTGTAATTAGGATTCTCGTCGGTAAATCCCGAAGATCTTGACTTACCGCTTTCTTACCAATTCATTGTCTCTTACTTAATTGCTAAGGTGAGTATTTCCCTCCCCTATTTTACTTATTTTAAACCTTTTTGGTGACATGTGCGTATCTTATATATTTATCTATTATCTAGTATTCAAAACCGCAACTGTTAATCCTTGTGTGTATATCAGTTTATGCATAACTTGCTACTTGCTTACTTGCTTTATGTGAATGTTGTATGCTAACTTCGGTAACCGATGTCCATTTTTATGGCAACGGTTTAGTCCTTGCTTTGGTAACCAATGTCCATTTATATGGATTGGTTGAGCCCTTTCTCTATGGTTGATTTCTTTACGGTTTGCTTTCTTTATGGTTGATTTCTTGTTTATATGCTATGGCTTAACTGTTTATTCTCACAGGAACAGTTTGCATCTTTCTTTATTTATTATATATTGTTATTGTTGTGTCTTAAACTGGTGTTTTACTCACTCAACATGTGTAATTGACAAAATTATATTTTATACGCATATGCATGTTATCGTAGAAATTTAATGTAGGTTGGTGAAGACTTAGTGAAGAATATAAGTTAGAGAATAATTAATCAAGATCATTTGTAATATAAGTTGTATTGTTGTATGGTACTTGATTATGTACTTGTTTGTATTTGATTTATTTGAAAATTGAATTTAATTAATAGATATTGTCATTTAAATATTGCATGATAGTAACCTTGTGAGCTGTGACAATTAGTTCATGCCCTGACATTTCCGCCTTAGGTTGGGGTGTGACAAAACCAAGCATGGAAATTGCTTCGGAGAAAATAATATCAATATAGCAACAAGGTACGATTAATGAGTATTGTGGAAAATTCCTAAGTTTGTTCGATAAGGTAAAAACTTCTAAAGAAATTAATGAAGATTATGCAAGATATCTCTTCATTAATGGCCTCAAGCCAGAAATTGGTTATGGCCTTATGAGGTTTCACAATATAGGAGATGGTTTAAAGTTAACAAGCATTTTCTTTGGCTAGATATCAAGAAAAGTTTTTAAATGAGATTTTAATTTATGGGTCAATTCAAGAAGTATCGTTAAATTGTGAGGTAAGTACATTCGATTCACACCAAACAAGTAGTCTTAAATCCAGTTGTGATAATAAAAGAGTTCTTGAATCACCCCATTTTTCTCAAATTACTAAAATGGAATCAGCCAACCAAGTGTCTGAAGAAATGCCTAAATGTGATAATAATTCCGTTAATCACGAGTATGAATCTGAAATCCATAATAAGATTCAAGAAACCAGGAATAATGAGATATTAGACAAAAATGAATCAATGGATGATATTAAAGATTCACTTGATCTTAATGATTATGATGTTAGAAAATTAGAAAATGGAATTGAAAATTTAAAAAGGAATCAAGTGTGCCATCTAAAATTGATAAAAACAACCTGGTCTATCGTGATTTTTGTAAAGTTAGACACAAAAATGATCGACATGACATGAGTCTTGATTTAGAAGTGGAGCCAAAATACAGGGAAAAAGAAAGTGTAGAACATAAGGTTGGAACAAAAGAAACGAATAAGAGGAACAATGAGCCTATTCAGAACACTAAGCGTGATTTGGCTAATTTGTTGAACAATCAACACGGACGTGAATATCTCAGTAGTCATATTTCATGTTATCTCTCTCATTGGCTAGACAAACTGATGTTCAAATACAAAATAAAAGAAGAAGCTCGAGTTCTAGTCATTCACGTTGGACGAATGATTGGTGTAGAAACCCATCTCTATGAGAATGGTTAAAGGTTTGTAGTGATATGTGTGAATTTGACAAGTTCAAATAGATTTATGGGATAGGCGAATTGATTTTCAAGTACAAAAGAGAATGTGTGAGTAGTTGGTTCATTAGGTGGAAGTGGAAGAGTAATATAAAATGCTTTAAGGAGTCGGAAGTTGCCAAATTCATTGCTTCCTTAATTGGCGATATGACTCCGCAAGCAGGGAAGATAATTTCTAAATTCAAAAACCTGATATAGAAGAAATGTTGCAACATATTTCCACTAGGAGTACAATGCAATTGTTTCGTTCTTCCAAACAAGCGTATTATTGGATTATTACTAGATGGTATAAGATTTTCAAAGACATTTAGGACAAAATGTGGGTGTATGTATCAATTATGGTGCTACCGGAGTAGAATCCAAGGTAAACAACAAACAATGCATAGTTCCACACAAATTTTATTGGAATATTATGTCAGCATTTAGTTTTTTGGTATGTTCATTCTCAATGGAATACCTTTGCCAAAGGCTGTTGTGTGCTAAAGCTTATAGAATGGAACCAAGGAGATGGAATACTGTTGGGCTAAAAGTTTGTGATATTCTATCGGGAGCAAGAAAAAGTGATTCAAGAAGTATAAGAATTTTCATATTGTGGATAGGGCTTTCGATAGTGCCACAACTCTTTATTTGGTTAAAGTGTCCAAGTGTTTATTATAGAACTCCCACATGCACACCTGACATTGCTATAAGATGTTACTTTTAATAATTTTGGTATAACAATATATTATAGAAAAATATATGATACAAATACAAAATAGCTATATATCACCGCAGTTACAACGGCTAGTCTTCCATTAAGCCAAGAATTAAGGAAGTCAATATGGAAGGTGAATATGACACGTATTAAAAGAGATATGGAGCTAGAATTTGGAGCTAGTATCATGGAAATATATATCATATCTTTTACTCCCCCTCAAGTTGGAGCATGAAGATCCTTAATGCCCAACTTATCGAGTAATGTGCGGAAGTGTTGTGTGCCCAAAGGTTTTGTTAGAACGTCTGCGACTTGCATCTTCGTAGATACCCGCATTGGGATTATTTCTTTTGACTCAACTCGTTCTCTAACAAAATAGCAATCCATATCGACGTATTTTTTTCGTTCATGAAAAACCGGATTAGTGGTTATGTGACGAGAAGCTTGGTTATCACAAAATAATTGAGTAGGTCCGATGGGTGGCGTTTCTAGTTCCCTTAAAAGCCATCGCATCCATAATATTTCTCCAACCACGGCTTCCATGACACGATATTCGGATTCGGCCGATGACCGAGAAACAACGGGTTGTTTCTTTGATTTCCAAGATATAGGTGCTCCTCCCAAAAGAAGTATGTATCCAGTTTGGGACCATCTGGTGAATGGACAACCTAACTAGTCCGAGTGGCAATAAACCGTGAGACTTGTACCACCTTTTTTTGGTAGAAGAATTCCTTGACCCTGGGTGGCTTTAAGATATCGCAAAACACGGCTAGTGGCTTCCATATGACTTTGCCTCGGGTCTCCAAACGAATTGGCTCAAAACATTAACGGCGTAAGTAATATCGGGCCTTGTAGCTTGTAGGTAGAGAAGTCTCCCAATTAATCTTCGATATTGATTGTCGTCCACTCGTGGCTCTTCATCACATTTATCCAATTTTAAGTTTTGTTCCATCGGAAACAGACTTTGACGACAACCCATCATTCCCGTGTCTTCCAAAATATCGAGGGTATATTTCCGTTGGCTTAGAACTAACCCCTCCTTGGTGCGTGCCACTTCGATTCCAAGGAAAAACTTTAATGAACCAAGATCCTTGATGCTAAACTTTTTGTCAAGAAACGTTTTAATTTCTTGAATTTTATTGGAATCATTACCTACGATGATAACATCGTCAACCTAAATGAGTGCAGCCACCAATATGCATTTTGTTTTATAAATGAAGAGGGAGGGGTCAACGTCGGTTTGTTTGAAATTTATTTTAATCAAGGAAGTGTTGATTTTTTCATACCAATTCCTTGACGCTTGCTTGAGCCCATAAAGTGATTTCTTTAACTTGCAAACCCTATTTTCGTCTTGCTTTCTGAACCCTTTAGGTATTTTCATGTAAACATCTTCGTGCAAGTCTCCATGTAGGAAGGCATTGTTCACATCAAGTTGATGGGTGTGCCACCCTTTCTTTACGACCACGGCTAACAAATTTTGTACCGTTACTAATTTGGCGACAAGCGCAAATGTTTCATGAAAATCTATGCCTTTAATTTTTGTGAAACCTTTGGCCACAAGACGAAACTTGTACCTTTCAACATCTCCATTTGGTTTATATTTTATCTTGTACACCCATTTTTAATCTATAGCATGCTTTCCTTCTGGTAAATTTTCAAGTGTCCAGGTTCCATTTTCTTCGAGTGCTTGAATTTCCCTTTTCATCGCTTCCCTCCACATCGGATCTTTAATAGCCTGGTTAAAATGTTTTGGCTCACTATTAGTCACACCCCCATCTTAGGCATGGGCGTATGACCAACAATTGGTACCCGCATTTGTAAATAAATCAGAGTTACGTGTTAAAGCGGAAGTCTTGCGAAACATGTGGATATAACATTTACATTATAAAAGACGGGATTATAAAATATCCGTTTTAAGTTTATAACAAAAGTATTACTTGTTTAATTACAAACCATCATTTTTTATATTTAAGTTTATACAAAAATATCTGAGCCATCGGATATCTTGAGCACTTCGACTCCCCAAGCTCTAACTTTGGTCACCTGCAAAATGTTAAGAAAATACGTCAGCAACGAATGCTGGTGAATATGCTGACGCTAAAATATTTTCTTTTACTTGATTACCCATCGAAACACAACTTGGGCCCGGCCCATCGTGGCTTAGGAATAATCAAGCTATAAAACAATACAATTTATAAACTCAAGTCTCTACACAATGCACCCTAGCAAACACCGCAGCGTTCGACATTACTTGGGTACCATAAGTATACACATGGTCATTACTCCCCGCAGGCGAGCGTGACTATAACCAAGTGTGGTGCGATGTGCCCACCGCATTTTACCACATATATAAGGATCCAGACAAACGTATACTATAGCCTGAGGGCTAGGTTTATACTCTTGTTTATAAATGTTTTTAGAGACACGTAGTCTCATGTAAACCTTTTCATTTAACACATTTGGCTCGTTTGAAAACAAGTTTGTAAAGTTTTGGGGCGTATTCACCTTTTTTATTTGGATCGGATTCAATACACCGTCCGAGGGTCTTTCCCGTTGCTATCTCACACCTATAGTACGAGTATAACCTTTTGTTAGTCGAATATACACTCCGGCTTAAGACCTTTAGTCTTTTATAATCTTTACCTCAATGAACCTTTAGTTCAAATCTCATTTTCTTACTTTAAAACCTTTAGTTAAAAATTATTCTTTTCTTTTATAAATTAAAAGTCTTTCTTTTAACTTATATTCTTTTATAATATAAACCTTTAGTTTATTTTCTTTAAACCATACGTTTCTTCTTCTCTAAGAAACGTATTCTTTTCTTTTATTTATTATTTAAGAATATTTATTATTACTTAAATAATATTTTATAACAAAGAATCATGTAATTTAATCACATTGATAATATATATATATATATATATATATATATATTTATAATTCTATCTTTTCTTTTCTTTGTTATATTTTCTTTTATTTATCGAGCTATCGAGTATAACCTCGACTTATGGTTTTAAGCCTTTATAATATTCTATTATTTTATTTGAGCATTATGCCTACCTTGGTTGACTTACAACAACTCTAGACGATCGAGCAGCACTTCGACGTCTTTTACCCTTTTTCAACACTTTCTTGATCAACCCTTCACCTTGGCACGCAAAACGATGTATCAACACTTCTCCAACTTTTGGCACACTTCACGAGATGATTCATCGGGACGTCAAGATAGTAAATCCTTCTTGGTTGGAACGTCGACGGTATGTGGCACGCACTTCGAGGAATGTCGGTATTTTGGCACGGTTTACGAGGGATCGAGGGCACGAACTTCGAGATGATTTCTAGTGAGAGAGTAAGTATTCTAGAGAGATATGAAAGCTGATTTTGGTGTGCTGAATGAAGGGGCTTACGCCCGCTATTTATAGGCAAACCAAGGGCCTCATCGCGATACGCGAAGGCCCTCTGGTTAGCGTGTCGCGTATCGCGACGTACGCCAATCCAGTCACCATGTAGACCTGCCACGTGGCAGACGTTGTGCCACATGGCGACACGTGGCGGACGTGCTGCCACGTGTGGACACGTGGTACACCACGTGCTCTGTGTGTCAGACAACCCATCGCGATACGCGATGGGTTTCCCTTCTGATCCATCGCGTATCGCGATGGGTCAGGAAACTAGAATTTTCTTTTTAAACCCTAAGGTTTGGAATTTGACATTTTTGGTCCCTTGACTTAGGAAACTTGGTATTTTTGATCCAAAAATTTCATGATGTTACACTATTGGTAGTAATGGTCGATAAAAAAGCTTTGTGTTTATTAGTAAAATTATTATAAGAAATAAAGTGAGCTAGAGGATTTACCATCGAGGACTGTTGATTGGAAGTTGATTGCTCATGGTCCATAGATTGGGGTAGTCGTACTTCGTAATCATTGAGATTCTTTGGTCGAGATCAGGTTCTTTTTCATTTTGCGGTTGCAAGCTTGCTGTATTAGTTTGTTCCAATGGGCATTCTTCAGGTCCAGGGGCATTATCTACTTGATCATCCCGTGGGCTTTGGGGAATGTTGGAACTGGGTTGGTCAAAATGCGGGTTTTCTTCAGGCCCAATGTTGTCATTTATCTCCTAGGTCACATTATTTAGAGGAATTTGGTTTTGGCTATTCTCAACATTTGTGGGTTCTTGTTGGAGGGTGCCCTGCTCATTATTTACTTCTAGTCCAATATTATTATGCACATGAGCATATTCTTTGTCATATATATCTTTGATCGGATCCCACCATTGTGGTGGAACAAAAACCTCTTCTTCTTGGGGGAATTTATGAAGGGAAAAATATTTTTAATGAATTTCACATCTCTAGATATTATAGTTTTCTTGTTTTTAACATCATAAATTTTGTACCCTTTTGTACCACGAGGGTACCCTATAAAAACCCTCGGTTTCCCTCTTTCTACAAACTTATCTCCCCTTGTTTCCGTGCTTCTATAAAAGGCTAAACAACCAAAAACCCTCATATGTTCATATCGGGGTTTTTGGCCTTATAGTAGTTCGTAACGGGTTTTGTTTTCAATTACCTCTGATGGTAAAGGGTTTATGATATATGTGGCGGTAAGAATGCATTCTCCCCAAAAACGTGTTGGTAAGTTTGCCTCAAACTTTAAGGCTCAGGCAATTTCCAAGAGGTGTTTATGTTTTCGTTCCACCACACCGTTTTGTTGTGGTGTGTGTGGACAAGTGGTTTCCAAAAAAATCTCACCTTTGGCATAAAAATTTAGCATATAATTTGATGTGAACTAGCCTCCATTATCACATCGGATTCTTTTTGTATTTTTCTCAAATTGAGTTTGTACCATTTTGTGAAAACCTACAAGGCAAGTGCTAGCCTCGTGTTTGTGTTTAAGAAGAAAAACCCATACAGCTCTACTAAAATCATCTACTATTTTTAAAAAATAGTTTGCCTGTGTGAGGGTGATGGTTGGTTAATTTGTATATGTTTTAGTTCGTTTATTTCTTAGTTTTAATTGTTTATTGTAGGAAGTTCGATACTTCATACGTGTATTATTGTATTTCAGGTCACATGGGTTAAAAAATTTATTTTGGACCTGCTGATGCATGTATTGAAGACCCGGGATGTCCAGCACATGAAACCAGAAATATTTATGAAATTTGCTGGTGGCAAGTCCCATCGCGATACACGATGGGCTTGGCTGAAGGCACATCGCGTATCGCGATGGGTTTAAATTTACTGTTGACTTTCTGGTCCATCGCGATACACGATGGACCAGTGAAGACCCCATCGCGTGTGCAAACGGGCTGTTAGGGTTTTAATCAAGTTTTCATCATAAACGACCCTATCTCCGTTTTTATGAAGGCAGTCAACTTTCAAATGCTCCAAGGGGCGATTCCATCATTCCAGCTTGTGTCAAGATCATATACATGCTCCATATCACCCATATCGAAGATCTAACGATGTCAAAGCTCGGCTTATCTCCTAGAATCTCACCCGGGAATGCATAGTTTGTAATTCTTTCAGTTTTCTCATGTGATTAAGAACATTTATGTATAATTGTTTATGGTTAATATATGATTATTGATGTTTGGTATTTCTATGTGTTCAATCGTTTTAGGTTTACGTTGATCTGAACGATTCGTTACCAGTTGCTATAATAATTGATCATATGATTGTTTGATTAGATTGAATAGGATAAAACATATAATTGCCCTTAACTGAGTCACACTAGCAGGGACTGTTTGATAACCAATGCCGTGTGTAAAGCAATTGTTGATGTCTAAGTTTTGTCTGATTGATCAATCTGTCGTTAACCATTAATAATTAATCTGTTAGCTTGCACGAGATAACTGTAGGTTGCTTACTTGAATTCCCGGATGTGATTTTCTCTTGTTAATTGATTGAAACTTGGTTATTTATTCGTTTGCTTAATTATCTAAATTCAACTTATTTGCTTGTGTGATCAGCACTGAATCTGTTACTTCATAATCTTCAAACTGTTTACACGATTACATTGACCATATACTCCTGGTGGATACGATACCTTATTTACCCTATCTACTTAGGTTATTTAGGTTTTTGCATGACTCAAACGAAGGCCATCAGAATGGCGCCGTTGCCGGGGAGTTAGTGCGCTTAGTGTTTTTCGTGTTAATAGTTTTTGTGTTTAAGTTTAATTTTTGTCTTAATTTTTATTTTCAGTTTAAGTTAAATTTTATTTTTTCTATTTTACACGGTGTTTGTGCAGATAACATGTTTATGCACACTCGCCACTCGGGCAGACAATCACTGTTAATTTTTGAGCCCGTGATTGAGAAACTAGCTCGGCAGAACCGAGCCCAGAACATAAGCTCAGAGATGGAAGATCAAGATCAGAACCAAAACCAACACTAGAACCAAAACCAGAATCAAGACCCACACCCACTCCCACAAAATAACATGTTTCACCCAGACAACATGCCTCCACCACCAATTTTCGATAACCAAAACAACCAGAACAACTCAGCTCGTGCTTCTAGAACCTGAAACCGAAACCGAAACCTTGACCATCAGATTGGCGCCGTTGGCTTAATCTTGATGATGTTGTTCCGAGAATTCCGTCAGATGATGAAGAAGAGGGGGAAGAAATGGTGAACCAGGGTTTGGAAGTTGAGGACGAGGTTAATCAGTGGGTTAGAAGGAATCAACCAGTTGAGCCCGAGAATGAGGGGTATGAGATGGAAAATGAAGGTAATGAGAATTTGGAGGCAGAGGTAGAAGAACAAGTAGTTCGGAGACGGGGTGATGCGGTTAACAGGAACAGGGAAAGAAATGACATGGGTCGGAACAGGGTTAACCGGGGGGACAGGCCCGAAAGAGTTCGGAACATTCAGGTGTACAGGGGCGGTATGGTAAATTCCGAGGGCGAAGGAATTTTGTAGCCCCGGTTCATCGTGTTAACATTCGGTTCAGACTGACTATCTCGGATGGAGCATCCCCATTGGTTCCACAGGTGCGAGTGTAAGGACAACCAACTTTTAAGTCCCGACCATCATACATCAACATCGTACCTCATTTTCATGGGATGGCTTTTGAGGACCCGTATTCTCATTTAACTGATTTTTCGGCTATCTGCGGATCGATTGGTGATGGTACTTATGATCAGGATGAGGTTCGGTTGAGGTTGTTCCGTTTTCGTTAAAAGATAAAGCAAAGAACTGGTTTAACTCGCTACCGATGCACATTATCGGGAACTGGGCCTAGATGCAGCAGCTATTCTTAAACGAGTATTATTCGCAGTCGAAGACAAGCGAGGCCCGAATGGAGATTCGTAATATTTCACAGTTATCGGGTGAGTTATTTCATGAAGCATTTATCAGGTACAAGGAGATGATTAGAAAATGCCCACATCACCAGATTGAATTGTGGGAATTGGTGAAATGCTTTGTAGACGGGTTAACATACGAGGACCGAAAACATCTGAAAGCCTCGTGTAATGGTCAGTTCCTGAATCAACCTAAGGAAGATGATTGGGATTTCTTAGAGTTCATGTGTGAGGATTCCAAATCAGAAGCAGTAGCTGAAAGGCGAAGACGTGTACTTCTTCCAGGTCAGTTAAGGCAGTCACGAGTGAGTCTAAACGAATTGCTGAATTGGAACGTGACCTGGCTGGGTTAAGAAAGGGTAAGAAGAAGGAAGTCGGGAAAGTTGGAGTTAACTTCCCGGTTTGTGATGATTGTGGTGAACTCGGACATAAGGTAGAAAATTACCCCGATTTCTAAGATGACGATGAGGATGATACTAAAGATGTTAACTATGCTTACGAGGATTCCAAGTGTCAAGGGTTCAATTCAAACACTTATCACCCGGGTCTGAGGAATCACCTGAATTTTCGTTACGGGAAAGCGTCTACACAGTTGAACCCGAACTTTCAGGAACGAGCCAGAACAAGTCGCAGGGTAATTACCGCCAGGGCGGTTATCAGCAGCATGGCTCGTATAATCAGAATCGGGGTTTAACAGAGACGGTAACCGGAGTGGAAATCTTCGGATAATCAGGACCAGCAGAAAGGGTCTTCGGGAAATTCAGATGAGTCGGTGCACTCAAAGTTGGATGCGTTGTTGAAATCATGACTGATCACAAGGCTGAAACGAAACAACAGTTCGATTTGCGAGATAAATCTTCAGATACGATGTTAAAGCAGATTGGTCAGCTCACTGCAGATGTGGCAAAGTTACAGACAAACGCGGGCCAACTCCCGAGCGACACCACGGTAAACCCGAACCACTACAGCTCTAGTTCGAAAAAGCACGTTAACCAGGTAAGTAATTTACGTAGTGGTAAAAAGTATGATAATAAGGTTAGGGTTCCACCACCATTGGTTGAGGGGGTGGTGGAAGACATTGATGAAAATCTCGTCAGTGATGACGAGCCGGAACCGGTTAAAGTAACTGAACCTAAAAAAAGTGAAATTAATAATAACAAACCGGTTTCGAGAGATGACACCAACAACTCTAAGAACAAGGAGAAGGTGAAAACCGTCTCCTATCCCGATGCTTTGTTGGCGCCATCTAAGGCGAAGGCATCAAAAAGGGGCCCACAATAAAAGGAAATGTGGGAAACGTTTAAACAGGTTAAAATCAATATACCCCTCTTAGATGCCATAAAACAAATTCCTGTCTACGCTAAGTACTTGAAGGAATTGTGCACACAGAAAAGGAATCATAAGATTCCAAAACAGATTGACTATACTGATAATGTGAGTGCAATTCTTTCGGGTTCGCTTCCACCGAAGCTACAAGATCCGGGAACACCCATTATACCCATTTAAGTGGATGATTTTAATTTGACTCGGGCGCTTTTAGATTTTGGAGCTAGCATCAGTATTCTCCCGGGAAGTCTATACGATCAGTACGACTTTAGGCTGTTTCGGGCAGCCGCCACCACGGGTGTCTTGGCTGACCGGACACTGAAACGTCCCCGAGGAATATGACTGATGTTATCGTTAAGGTGGAAGATTTTTATTTTCCAGTTGACTTTTTGGTCCTCGATTATGTTTCTGGTGAAAGGACCAAACAGCCTACGGTTATCCTCGGTAGACCATTTTTGGCTACCGCAAATGCCAACATTAATTGCAGAAATGGTACTGTTGACATGACATTTGGTAACCGTAAGTTGAGGATTAATGTTTTCACACGCAGAGAGAATTCTCCGATCGATGACGAGTGCTTTATGGCTGATGTCATTGACGAGTGCATCCTGCTATACGACTCTGTTGTCAGCACGGATGGCACAACGGATACGTGTTTTTTTGTTTGACAGGTTACAGGTGGAAACAGAAAGGTTGCTGGAAGAGGAGGAGAAACAAATGGAGATCGCACCTGTGCGAGGAGACCGCCCACCATAGTCAGTTCAGGTGGAAGCACTTCCCGAGAAGATCGATACTGGGTTGAAACCATCAATACTGGAAGCACCGAATGTCGAGCTGAAAGAGCTCCCAAAGCATTTAAAATATGATTTTCTTAGTAAGAATAATACTTTTTTTATGTTATTATAGCTTCTAACTTATCTTTTGAACAGGAAAATGCTTTGATGGCGGTGCTGGTTGCAAACAAGGGAGCAATCGGGTGGACAATAGCAGATTTTAAGGGAATCAGTCCTTCGATCGTGATGCACAAGATTTTAACAGACCCGACTGTCAAACCAGCACACGATGCTCAGCGGAGACCGAACCCGAACATGAGGGAAGTGGAGAAGAAAGAAGTGCTGAAGTGGTTGGATGCTGGCATTATCTTTGCCATATCAGACAGCACGTGGGTGAGCCCGAAACAGACTGTAAACGGGCATCCAAGTCGTCAAGGACGACTCAGGTAACGAGGTCGCCACCCGGCCGGTAACCTGTAAGGCCCCGTTATCGGTCCCCTACTTTGTACGTTGAGTTTATTCAGAAACACAATTCTTAAAAATCAGAGTTAATTAAAACTTTCGCGAAAACGTTAACTTTAATCATTCGATACAAAACATTAATCTTTTCTTTAAAACCATAACATAAAACATCATATTTAAAACATCATTTCTTCCATCTTCAGATGTCTACCGTTCAATCCATTCCATGTGCCATCCTCATGCTAGCTCTTTAATCTACTCACATGCGTGCATACTAAAAGTCAGCTACGCTGAGTGAGTTCTAGTTAATCAAGCAATTTACCATACAACCACTACATGCAATTATGTTCGTATCCCAAGACACATAGTCCGCTGTCTAACCTGTTCACCTTACCACTTAACTTCCCCTAACCACTTAGCCACTTGTTTACGGAAGCACATAGAGGCTTGCCCTTCCACGCACTCATGTTATGCCACTTTAATAACGAAGGCACGTATAGGCTTACCCTACCACGCACTCATGTTATGCCACATTAATAACGAAGGTACGTATAGGCTTACCCTACCACGTACTATCGTCATGCCACTAACACCCTTACTAGACCCTTGCCACTTCTATCACACTCTACCTCTACTTGTCTACAACACACTTTCTATCATTACATCATTTACATAATAACCAAGTTACATCATAACATTTACACATACTAATAACCACTTGGGGATCATTTCCATTGGCGATACGCACAATATTCAAAGATCGTTCACGCACCGACTAACGTTACCTTCCCTGTCTACACGTGCAATATCTGAAGATCGTTCACGCATCGACAGAAGTCCATTCACAACATCTATATATATATATATATATATATATATATATATATATATATCATGCATTATAGCATACACTTACCCCTTAAGGTAAGTGTATTCACACTTCACATCGAGTATGCACACAGCCCCCGAAACATAATAAGGAAGTGGGGCTAGAAACTCACCTGATTGCAGTTACGTCTTCCGTTAATGGTTATCCATGTCTTGAGCTGTGCGCGACCAACTTTTTAATCAACGCAATATTAAATACTACTCTGGCCATTCTCATAGTTTACTTAATTAATCTTAAGTTTCTAAGCCGGTTTTACTTCATTGAATCTTTACCCGGTTAGTTAATCGTTACTCGTTAACCTTTAAAGGTATCTTTCATAAATTATAAAAGTCCAAGGGCTACTATGTAATTATATCATTCTTTTCTAAGTCCAGGGCTGCTATGTAATTATATCATTCTTTTCTAAGTCCCGCAACGAATTAGGGTTAGGGTTCTGACATTTTGTCAGATATCACATCAGAACATTCCCTGATGTGACTCAACCTCAGGCGCCGCCTTTCCAGCGCCGCACTTTCCGGAAAACAGGATCTCGCTGGAAAAGCGAGGTCTCGCTTGTTTCACCATCGTTTTCACCGTTTTTCGTCCCGCTCGATCCAGACCTGACCTAGGGTGATCCCTAAGCTCATCTTTTGGTCGGTTTATACTTGATTCCATCTGGTTCTCATAACTTTAATGGTTTAAGGTGTCGGCTCGTCGTTTCGCGACTAGATCTAACGGGTTTGGATCACTACAATATCATACAATCATTACCTCGGGTCGGAAATCAATTCTTCTTCTTGGTTTCGGCTAGAGAGAGAAAGTAGGATGAGAGAGAGCTAAGTGTGTGTTTTGGGTGGTGTATGGAATATGTGTAAAATGAATGGATTAATGGTTAATTATTGTTTATATATTATGGGTCATGGGCTTGAGCCCATGGTCCATCTTCCTCCCTTTCTAATCCAAGTCCTTTACCCATATTACTTAACCCAACACAAGCCCGACTCATAATAACTTTTACTTTATTTTATTATTTCCCCGCTAACCCGAGTAAACTTTGCCACCAATAATAAATAATATAATTAATATTATTTTTAGAAATTTCGGGATGTTACAAGTCTTCCCGCCCTTAAAGAGGATTCGTCCCCGAAACCTAACTTATTCCTTGTAAAAGGAACACTTCTTATATTCACACACTTTATTGAATCGCCTTGCTTCCTGGATTATCCTTCTTATTCCTGACTTTGTAGTCACCGAGTGATGTTCATGGGTTTTAGCTATTCGAGGTAGCTTGTCCATGAGGCCCTCGATGTACCAAGTCTCGTCTCTTCCTTCCGAGGGACTTTGTGTTATATATATATATATATATATATATATATATATATATATATATATATATATATATATATATATATATATATTAACGCTAACACCTAAAGCGACGCTTTATCACAACACAACTATTTATCATAACCAACATGAATTCAAGACCATTCATAAGTCATTCATACAAAATCACAAAAAATCACAAGTCATTCATAGAGGCGAAAAAGGAAATCATTCAAGCTTGCCAGACAAATGTAGGTTCAAACGGTAACACGAACAAGCCACTTATTATCCTGCAACCTTCTCAATGACTGGAAAACCATCCTTTTATGCGTCTCCCCCTCTTCCCTCCAATGCTACGGCTTCTCCACAATCTTTAGCTATGTAACCTGACTTACCACACTTGTAACATTTCTGGACCCCGGTGCATTCACCTGAGATGTGTCCATTCTTCCTGCATCGGTATCACTGGTTTGGACCAACCTTGCATTCCCCAAGTGCATCTTCCCGCACACCTTGCATTCATCCTTGTATCCAACTTTACTCATCCTCTCATCAGTTGTTGTCATCATATCTCCAGACCGCTTAGCAGGGGTAACTCCTTTCTTCTCCTTCTTTTCATCCACTAGCACATCGTCCACATCCAGGTCGTCATAAACCCTTTCTGTAAGCCCAACAATGGAATCAAAAGTACCAGGTCTACTAGCCTTGATCAAGACGCGAACATTCTGCGGCAGTCTCCTAATTTAACATTTGATCCGCTTGGCCTCAGTATTCACCATGTCTGGAACCAACCTTGACATGCGGTTTAATTCAGTGGTGTATTCGCGGTGTGTCATCTTACCCGCCTTCAGATTCAAGAACTTCATTTCAACCCTTTCAACCTCTGCATCAGCAAAAAAACTCTTCATCACCAATTCCTTCAGATCATCCCACCTCATAGCTTTGATCTCCTCCCGGGTCTTCCTCTGTTCAACAGATTCCCACCAGTAAATGGCTTCATCACCAAAGGATTAGGTAGCATAACCCACAGTTTGGTCGGGACGGCATTCGCTGATTCAGATAATCTTGTTCATTGCGGTTATCCATTTGAGAGTAGCGATTGCATCTCCCAAACCAGTTAGCTTCGGCGGATCGCAACCTTTGAATGACTTGTAGTTGCACCCACCTCGGCCTCTCCTCCTATCATCAACCTTCACTGACTTAACCACACTCGAGGCCTCCTTCTCTCTTTCATAATCCTTCTTACCATCTCCTCCCGCTTCTTATGCGGTTCTTTCACGGCTTCCAGCAGACCCTCCAGGGGTCATATTCTTCATAGCAGTAGCTACAGCTTGAACAATAGCTGCTTGAATTGCGGGATCCAGTTGAACCCCTTCGTTGTTGCTCGGGTTTCTTCCAGCTGCGCTTTCTTCGTCTCCAGTGTTAGAAGTTGTTTCAACCGAAGGTTGTTGGACACGACGAGGCCTGCCACGACGTCCAGTGCGACCTCCAGCTCTCACCATTCCTCCGGTTCTAACCATCGTATTCTAAAAAGGAAAACACAAACGTCATCACTCAAGGAACTATTTAGTACAAGGTTAGTAAGGCTAACAGGTAATAATAGTGGCCAGTTGTGATTAGCTGATCACGTTACTTTCCGTGACCTATACACTTCCTCTTATGAGTCTATTTGTGTTGATTCTAATCTTAAACAGTTAATCAATCAAACAATCAACTAATCCTATCCCTAACCTTCACATATCCTTTCTTTAGCAATTAAGCTAACATCAACATACATTATTTAATCACACCTTTACCTTTACGGAGCTTGCTTGAGTGACACATGGCATTCTTGGACTGACATCTTCCTTCTTTTCTTAATTAATCCCATTCTTTGTTCGAGTCTAAGCATGTAGAATGCTTAAATCTCTCGAACTTTGCTCTGATACCAACTTGTAAGGCCCCGAACCCGGTAGCCCTATTTTAACGTCGGATTTACTCATAAACACAGTTCTACGAATAAGAGTTAATTAAAACCTTTAAAAACCTTCTCAGAAACGTTAACTTCAATCATTTGTTACAAAATATACAACTTGTATTTAAAGACGTAACATAGTACATCACATTCAAAACATCATTTCTTCCATCTTCAGATGTTAGCCGCTCAATCCATGCCATGTGCCATCCTCCTGCTAGCTCTTTAATCTGCTCACCTGCGTGAATACTAAAAGTCATCTACGCTGAGTGAGTTCTAGTTAATCAAGCAACTTACCATACAACCATTACATGCATTATATACGTATCCGAAGACACGTAGTCCATTGTCTTACATGTTCACCTTACCGATTAACCACTTAACTGCCCCTTATGTCTTAGCCACTTGTTTATGGAAGCACATAAAGGCTTGCCCTCCCACGCGCTCACGTTATGCCACTTAATAACAAAGGCACGTATAGGCTTACCCTACCACGCACTCACGTTATGCCACTTTAATAACGAAGGCACGTATAGACTTACCCTACCACGTACTATCGTCATGCCACTAACACCCTTACTAGACCCTTGCCACTTCTATCACACTCTACCTCCACTTGTCTACAACACACTTTCTATCATTACATCATTTATATAATAAGCAAGCTACATCATAACATTTACACACACTAATAACCACTTAGGGATCATTCCGATTGGCAGTACGCGCAATATCCGTATATCGTTCATGCGTCGACAGACATCCATTCATAACATATATATATACCATATCAAACATTATAGCATACAATTACCACTAAAGGTAAGTATATTCACGCTTTCGCATCGAGTATGCACGCAACCCCGAAAAAATAACAAGGCATGGGGCTAGAAACTCACCTGAACGCGGTTACGCTTGCCGTTAATAGTTATCCCTTTCTTGAGATGTGCGCGACTAACTGTTTAATGAACGCAATATTAAATAATACTCTGGCCATTCTCATAGTTTACTAAATTAAACTTAAGTGTCTAAGCCATTTTTACTTCATTGAATCTTTACCCGGTTAGTTAGTCGTTACTCGTTAACCTTTAAAGGTATCTTTCATAAATTATCAAAGTCCAAGGGCTATTACGTAATTACATCATTCTTTTCTAAGTCCAGGGACCATTCTGTAATTCTGCCAAACTTCTAGTTCGTCTCAGTCCCTTAACGAATGGGGTTCTTAATGAATGAACTCATTCGTTATAACGAACTGACTATTATAACGAATCCACCTTTAAGACGAATTTGCCACTGTAACGAATTGGACCTTATACGAATCGGTCCACATAACGAACTAAACCTTAACGAAATGGTCCGATTAACGAATGAACCCTCTGTAATGAATTGAACCTTTTAACGAATGAGGGTTCTTTCGTTATACCTCCGTTAACGAACTACTTAACGAACCGCTTCTAACTCGTTAATTCATTTTTGCGAATGGTCATAACGAACTGGAGTTACTTCGTCATCTTTTCCTGGTTAATTAGCATAATGAATTAGAGTTAGTTCATTAGATTCCCGTAACGAATTAGGGTTAGGGTTCTTACATTTCGTCAGATGGCACATCAAAACATTCCCTGATGTGACTCAACCTCCGGCGCCGCACTTGCCGGAAAAACGGGATCTCGCTGGAAAAGCGAGATCTCGCTTGTTTCACCATCGTTTTCAGAGTTTTTTATCCCGCTCGATCCAGACCTGAGCTAGGGTGATCCCTAAGCTCATCTTTTGGTCGGTTTATACTTGATTCCATCTAGATCTCATAACTTTAACGGTTTAAGGTGTCGGCTCGTCGTTTCATGACTAGATATAACGGGTTTGGATCACTACAATATCATACAGTCATTACCTCGGGTCGGAAATCAATTCTTCTTATTGGTGTCGGCTAGAGAGAGAAAGTAGGATGAGAGAGAGCTAAGTGTATGTTTTGGGTGGTGTATGGAATACGTGTAAAATGAATGAATTAATGGTTAATTATTGTTTATATATTATGGGCCCATGGTCCATCTTTCTCCCTTTCTAATCCAAGTCCATTACCCATATTACTTAACCCAACACAAGCCCAACTCATAATAACTTCTACTTTATTTTATTATTTCCCCGCTAACCCGAGTAAACTTTCCCACCAATATTAAATAATATAATTAATATTATTTTTAGAAATTTCGGGATGTTACATAACCGGGTCGCGCATTTGTATTGATTATCGAAAACTGAACACGGCAACATCGAAAGATCACTTTCCGCTTCCGTTTATCGATAAAATTGTCAAAAAGCTATCTGGTCAAAAATTTTATTGCTTTTTAGATGGGTATTCCAGGTATAACCAGATAGCTATTCATCCTAAGGATCAGGAGAAGACTACGTTTACATGCTCGTATGGCACATTCACGTTTAGGCGAATGCCATTTGAACTATGTAACGCCCCCGCCAATTTTCAAAGGTGCATGATGAGTATTTTTTCTGATATGGTGGGGGAGTCTTTAAAAATCTTCATGGATGACTTTTCGATTTTCGGCACATCTTTTGAGTCGTGTTTAAATCAACTCGAAAGAGTTTTGAAAAGATGTGTTGAAACGAACTTGGTTCTTAGTTGGGAGAAGAGCCATTTTAAGGTCCATGAGGGGATTGTGTTGGGCCATGTTGTGTCGAGTCATGGGATTGAGGTGGACCGAGCTAAGGTTCAAGTTATTTCCACTCTACCTCATACCACGAATGTCAAAGGCATTAGATCATTTTTGGCGCATGCCGGGTTTTATAGACGGTTTATTAAGGGTTTTAGTGATATTACCAAACTCTTATGTAATTTATTGCTTAAGGATGCCCCGTTAGACTTTAACGATGAATCTGCTAAGGCCTTTGATATTTTGAAGTTGAAATTAGTTGAAGCCTCGATCTTGCAATCACCCGATTGGAGTTTACCTTTTGAAATATTGTGTGATGCAAGTGATTATGCGGTCGGGGCTGTTTTGGGTCAACAGGTTGACAAGAAACCCGTTTCCATATACTATGCAAGTAAAACTCTCTCGGATGCTCAATTGAATTACACAACAACCGAGAAAGAATTACTACCAGTAGTATATGCTCTAGACAAATTCAGGTCATATATTTGGGGAAGTAAAGTATTCATTTATTCTGACCACTCTGCAGTTAGGTACCTCATGAACAAAAAGGATGCAAAACCGAGGCTTATCAGATGGGTTTTGCTGCTGCAAGAATTTGATCTAGAGATTTGGGAAAAAAAAAGGAAGTGAAAATGTTGCTGTAGATCACTTGTCCCGAATTATGGTCGAATATGGGAACACAGGCGGGCCCATTAACGAGTCCTTTCTGGACGAGCACATCTTGGCAGTCTCACAAAATCCCTGGTTTGCTCATATTGTTAATTTTAAAGTTTCAGGTGACCTACCAGAGCATTGGCCAAGGAGAAAGAAGAAACAGTTGGTTTCATAGGCTAAACAGTACATTTGGGATGACCCGGACTTGTTCAAGATTGGTGCTGATCAGATGATCAGACGATGCATACCCGAGGAGTAGGTTAGATCGGTGTTGGAACACGCACATTCATCTGCGTGTGGTGGTCATTTTAGTGGCCAGAAAACTACTCGAAAAATCCTAACGAGTGGTTTTTTTCCATAATTGTTTAAGGATGCTCACGAGTTCGCGACACACTGTTTAAAGTGTCAAAAACTCGGGAGCAATTCTAAGAGGGATGAGATGCACTTGAACCCGATCCTTGTAGTTGATATTTTTGATGTTTGGGGGATCGATTTCATGGGCCCATTCCCGAACTCGGACGGTAATTTGTACATCCTAGTGGCCGGCGATTATGTTTCTAAATGGGTTGAGGCGATAGCCACTAGGACAAATGATCACATAGTCGTGTAAGTTCCCTGGACGGATCGCACGAGATATCGCGGTCTACTCAGGTGCGGAATCCCTGCGTAGATCGTTACGAGTGTAGAAAGCAAATCAAACAAACACGATACGATAAACGAACACGTTATATTGATTACCGAACACGTGATACGATATCACTGTTACAGACTCACGTTACCGAACCAACTCGATTCACTGAACAACTAACTGATTAACCAACAACTCATAAACAAAGCCGTAACCTAAGACTTTATATACACGACAACTTCGCCTGACATGTTCAGGCGAAGTTGTCCATAACTTCGCTTGTTCAACAAGTTCGCCTAGGCGAACTTGTTGACAACTTCGCTTTAAACAAAAACATAAATAACAATACAGACTCGATTACAGACACTAGACTATGAACTACTGACATTCATGCACCAACAGACTCCCCCTTGGCAGTAGCTTCATATCTTGATCTTTAAGCTCTTGTCTTGTAATCCTGTATCTTCACGCATGCACTCCTTCTCTAACACATACCGTGACTACTCGCTGATATTTCCTTGCTTCATCCTTCCAAGCAGGAATATAGAATATCTTCTTTTCATTCAACACTTGCAGATCAGCTTTCGATAAGTTAACAAGATGCATCGGATCATACACCCTCAGCACTTCTTGTTCGTCTTCGTCTTCCATCACGGCTTCAGCAGTCTGGCAATCAACGTACCACCATTTTAGATTCTTCAACACATCTTGAGGCATAGTCTTCATTGGAACCTCCTTGATGCATCGGATCGGTTTGTACTTCATCACCATCCATGGCTTGCCATCTGCTCTCATTCCCCTTTCTGTATCCTCCACGAGCTTTCCCTTCTGTGGCTTTAATAATTCAAACTTCTTCTCTTTTATGCTTTCTTTCCACACGATCTTCCCAATCACTCTTGCCATGTTGTCGTCACTTCTATTTATCAGGCCCAACCTGGCCAAATCCTTCACCTCACATTCCGGCAACGTATTGAGAGATCTCAGGGTTCTTTTGAAGTATTGAATACCATCATAACGCTTCACCACAAACAACTTTATCTGTTCATCATATATCCAACAGATAATTCCCTTCTTCGACTCAGCATAGCCTTTGATGTTATAACTCTTCTTGAACATGGCTGGAACAACAGGCTTCTTGGTCTTAATAAACCAATGAGCACAGCCTTCCTTCCACCTAGGCTGCTCCTCCCACTCAGTCTCATCCATCTCAGTACCCATGTCGGCTTTCTCAACATCTGGGATCTCGTGTTCAACGTCTTCTTCTACTATCTCCCCCTCTTCTATCCCATCTTCAATCACAATCTGTGCGCCAATCTTCTCAATCTCCTCACACGGCAGCACATCATCATCAAACACATCATCATCTAGCATATCATCAACTAACTCTCTCAACGCATCAATCACAGCATCTTCATCATCAACCATCACCACCTCATCACCACCAACTGCACCTGCAGACTCCCCCTGAGCTGTGAAAGTCCCAAGAGCTTGAGTAGTTCTTGGCAACTCACCACCTGCACCTTTCGGTGCATTGGGATCATCGTCTCTGTCGTTTCTCTTCTTCGTTCTTAACTCGTCGCCTCTACAGCCTGTCTCCCCCTGAGATGCCAAGAACTCCTTCATAGCATCTATAATTCTCCCATGTTCAACCAGGAGGGACGACTGTAGTTGATTCTCTGCTACAAGGCGTTGAATAGCCTGGGTCTGGATAAAGTTGATCCTTGATTGCTCTGCCACGACCCGCTCAAGTGCAGCTATTCTCTCCGAGTCTGAGATGGTTGCATCGAAATCAAATCTCATATTAGATGTATCTGGAGTATACTCAGCAGGGATTTCGAATGTAACCGGGACTTCAGAAGCAGTTGTGGACGTAACCGCAGGTGGTATCGTGACCGACAACCCTGCAGTTGCGACGACCGTCGACTCTACAAACCGTGCCACCACCTCTGAAGAAGTAAGCGTTGGAGGTGGTAACGACACAATCTCCGGAGTCGTCGTCTGTAGTGTGATGGATGGGATGCCAACAGCTGATGTAGCCACCACAGGAACATCTGCGGCGCTTGTAACCTGTACAGAAGTAGGAACAATTGACATACCTGACAGTGCGGATGGAGCAAAACGTATAACACGTGAAGTCTCTCCAGCTCCCATACCAGCACCTGTCCTTTCACTTCTCGAACATCTGATCAACTTGTGTATGTCCTCCTCTTCTTCCTCTGACTCACTATCATCCACCGTCCTCTTTCTCTTCCCCAACATCCTCTCTCTAGTCACCAACATCCTCCTCGCCTCATTCATAACATCGTCAAGATCGGAGTCAGCCACCGTCGTAGCTGCTCTAGTCACAATCACTTCCCTCACCTGTGCAGCAGAGACCTGCACTTCTTCATGTGAATCAAAACGATCCATGTCGAAGAATCCTTGACCGCCAAATGCAGCATCAAGGTCAACATCCTCCGCAACCGATACATCAGGCACAGTAGGTACATCACGAGTTGCTCCTGCCTGTTGTGGTTGAGGGTCTCTGAACTCATCCCCCCCGAGCTGGCACATACCCCGGGTTTATCAAGTACCCGAAGAGTGGAGTATGCCTTGGACGACGTTCAGGCTTGCTCCTCGCACTCGAAGTACGGCATTGAGCAAAGATACGTTTGCTCACACTCTCCACGTATCTTATCGGGCGTCGTTGTGGCAAATTCGGAGCCACATGATTCAAGATCATCTGGATGAATCTTGGATACATTATGAACCGCTCACGAGCCATCGCCCTCCTCTGTCTATCGATCTCGTAAAAGACCATCTGACTGAAGCTATAACGTTTGTTATAGGTCAGAGCAGTCATTGCTGACTGCATGGTCGCACCCATACCGTCAGTACCCGCCTTCCTCCCAGACATGCATACTATCATAACGTGCATGAGGAAGCGCCACTGATCAAGTAGGAACCCCTTCCGTCTCTGGGTATCGCCCAATGGACCAGAGTAGCCCATTCTTAGAAATGCTCCATCACGAAACGGAGCCACAAACTCCGTAGGGTCATCCCTAGTCTCTTCACCGAAACGCAACGCCACCCGTATTTGTTCAGACGAGAACTGAACTTCTTGATTATTGACTGTTGCTCTCATAACCGGGGGCTCAACACGACAATCATACTCCACCGTCTGCCAGAAATCCTCGATATTGGGTAAGGATATCGGCAGAGTCGTCGTGATTGCGTGAAATATCCTCGAGCGTATGAGGAAAGAAATGATCTCACGGTAGTCTTCAACACCGCTCATTTCCAGGTCTAAGGTGATGAACATGTTGTGACCCGGAAAGAATTGCCTCTGGTTATCACCGTCATCTCCTCCAGCACCTCCAGCACCGGCAACAGCAGCCATCTCTGCAACAAACGAACCAAGTTAGATAAACATTAAGACATAACACAAGTTCGCTTGTTACCATGAGCGAAGTTGTGATAAAAACTGTACAGGCGAAGTTAAAGTTGGGGCGAAGTTGAGAACAACTTCGCTTCATCTTTAAGTTCGTCTAATAATTGTTAAGTTAAAAGGATCCAGGCGAAGTTAAAGTTGGGGCGAAGTTGGGAACAACTTCGCTTCATCTTTAAGTTCGCCTCACCACAACATCGCCTCAGGCGAATTTAAGTTTCAGGCGAAGTTGAGCATCAGGCGAAGTTACGGATAACTTCGCCTCAGGCGAATTTAAGCTCCAGGCGAAGTTACGGATAACTTCGCCTAAACCTTAACTTCGTCTGAATATGAAACGGCGACAGTAAGGTTAATCGAAATCCGGAAAACCGGTGTTTCGATTAACTTTGACGATTGAGGAGGCTCAAACACATGATATTAATGATAACTAAACGACCAGGTTGTACATGAACACGTAAAACATGTTTTGAAATCGGGTATAGGTTTCGAACATCCGAGGTCGTTAACCGGGTGTCGAAACAACCTAGGATTAACAACATCGAACATCGAGTAAAAGATATAGAATCCAAACACACCTTGAATACTAACTGAAATCGGAAAAAGGATAATCGGATGAAAATCGAGTTAAGTTCGCTGAGAAAACGGAGAATAAGTTCGCTGATATTTAGAATAATGAACTGTTTGACTCTTGAAAATCCTTATATAGGGGCGAAGTTATACAGGCGAAGTTACGGATAACTTCGCAACTTCGCCTGTTCAACAACATCGCCTATATATTTACAAAATTTAACCTTATAAGTTTAACAGTTTTCCAATTAAGTTATAAAACTTTCCTTTAAGAACTAAATGACACGTTCAAGTCCAAGTAACCCGTTATAAACAAATACAACTACAGAAAAAGAAAACTTTAAACAATTTAAGTATAAGGGATCAAATTTCAGTCTGGATAGGGACTGCTACGTTTTAGAAAAGATCCGAACAGGAATCATACTAAGTATGTGACTGTCACATAGATCCGTGTTTAGCTGTATTATGACATAAAGAGACAGGTTGTAAGCAGGTAAATAACTTAAGATGGTTTTCATCGTTTCTGTGATACGAGTTAGGTTCAATTAAGCCTCAAAATTTAAGTGGGCAACAACTCAGAGATTATGATGCCTCCTATCTATTCTCAAAGCGTATTTGGCTTTCCCCAAGTCACCCCGAATTGACTTCGACCCTTAGTGTCTGATTAAGTTTGTAATTACTCTTCATCTCCTTCCCGTTCTCTTTCTTACTCCATGATTAAGAAGTCTTGATATGTTGAACTCTAAAATGTTTCAATAACTCATAAGTTTTTTTTTTTTTTTTTTTATGATAAACTTTACATAGACTTCAGAGTAATAACCAACTGCAAGTCCCGAATCTGGATCACTGCAGTTTCTTGAAACGCTATCTTCACGGGAATCAGAACACATATGGGCTCGTGTATGACTGGGTAATCGCTTTTCTGCCTATCATTCGGAAAGATATATATGAAGACAAGCAAAACTCGTAAGGAGTTTCCACGTAAAATCAAGTAGCTTTAGTTTGTATCACATCTACTTTTACGCACCATAAAAAGTTACCATGACATACAATGACTGTCCTAAAGCCTTTTAAGCCTAATAACTTCACTAGTTAAGCACACAGAATCAGTATATCTATCATTTTCCAAGGTTGGATCATTTTTCTGTTAAACATAGCTAACGAACTTCTTACGAAGTAGTAGACTTGAAAAATAATTTCATCTCCCAAAAAAAAATTTTAACATTTATAGCCCCGACCAAAACAAAGTCCTCAGGTAAACGGCTATCCCGAAGATCCAATGGATCAGCTGGACCGACCACATGCAAGTATGTGTCCCTCTAACCAAGTATGATCGACTAATTTTAAGCGAAAGAATGAAAACTCATCATAAACCGCCCCGGTCACTTTCAGTCATCTGGTTAATGGCTATCCTCAAAATCTACAAGTAGAAAATGAGGACCAAAACATATCCGAAGACATGTCCTTCAAACTGTGGTAACCGACATACTTTTAAGCGATAGTGATTTTTTTTTTTTTTTTTTTTTTTTTAATATTTCAAACTTGAAAAACATGGTTACTCGGGATTGATCATCCCATTCAACTCAATAAGGTTTTGAAATCTCGTTTTGTCAAACGCTTTTGTATAAAGATCAGCGAAATTATCAAGCGTATCCACCTTTTCAAGTACAATCAGTTTCTTCTCAGCACAATCCCGAATAAAATGATGACGTATGTCAATATGTTTAGTTTTACTATGTTTCACGGGATTGTTAATTACTGAGATAGCAGCTGTGTTATCAATGCAAATAGGAGTAAGTAAGAAATTCAGACCATAGTCGCGCAACTGTTGTTGAATCCAAAGAACCTGGGAGCAGCAGTTGGATGCTGCCATGTATTCTGCCTCACAGGTTGAAATTGCGACTGAAGTCTGCTTCTTGCATTGCCACGACACCAATCTGCCACCAAGAAACTGACATCCTCCAGTTGTTGACTTCCGACTCTGATTGCACCCTCCATAATCAGAATCTGTGTAAGCGACTAGCTCCAAGTCTCCTCCTCTCGGGTACCACAACCCCAGCTTCGGTTTGCCCTTGAGATACCGCAAGATCCTCTTCACACCCTTCATGTTTTCCTTTGGGTTTGCCTGAAAACGAGCACAAAGACAAACAGCAAACATTATATCAGGCCTAGAAGCAGTTAAGTACATTAAAGAACCTATTATAGCCCGATACTGAGTTGGGTCCACATCTGCATCACCTTCTGACTCAGCACCCAATTTGTGATTGACGCAGATTGGAGTGTCGAATGGAGTGCTGTCCTCCATCTTGAAGCGTTTGAGCACATCATGGACATACTTGGTCTGATGAATGAACATCCCCTCCTTCTTTTGATCAACCTGCAATCCTAAAAAGAAAGTTAGTTCACCCATAGCACTCATTTCAAACCTTTTCTTCATGACGTCCTCAAACTCCTGATACATGGAGACTTTAGATGCAGCAAAGATAATGTCATCCACGTAGACTTGCACCAGCAGGAAGTCGCTTCCTTCTCTCTTAACGAACAACGTACTATCAATCTTTCCTCTTTCAAAACCATTTTCAAGCAAGTAATCTGATAAAGTTGAATACCAGGCACGAGGTGCCTGATGTAGTCCATACAATGCCTTGCTTAACTTGTACACGTGATCAGGAAAGTCTGGGTCAGGAAAACCCGGAGGTTGCTCAACATACACTACCTCATCAACTTTCCCATTCAGAAACGCACTCTTCACATCCAACTGAAATACCTTCATCTTCTTATAAGCAGCGAACGCCAAAAACAATCTAATGGCTTCCAACCTTGCGACAGGAGCGAACACTTCATTATAATCAATACCCTCTTGTTGATTAAATCCTTTCACAACTAGCCTCGCCTTGTTTCTTATGATAATCCCTTTCTCATCTCTCTTACACTTAAACACCCATTTTGTGCCTATCGCATGCACATTCTTTGGTTTTTCAACCAAATCCCATACTTCCATTTTCTTGAACTGAGCCAACTCTTCTTGCATGGCTTCGACCCACGAGCTGTCCTTTAAAGCCATTTGATAATTCTTCGGCTCAATCTGGCTGATAAAGCAGGTGTACAAGCATTCGTTGATTATCCCTGTCTCCTTGATGCTTGTGTAAACACAGGTGTGCTCATTCAAGCTACGTCTTGTTTGTACACCGGAGGACACATCACCAATCACATTCTCCAATGGGTGATCTTTATGAATTCTCGTGGTCGGAACAGAACCGACATGTAAATTGTCTTCCAAGTTAGAAGAGAGCTCGTCAATGGTTGTTTCATGTTGAGAGTGAAATGGATTGAAAAACTCTTCTTCAGTCGAGGTAGCAGGGGTATCGATAGCATTTGATGAGGAAGGTTGACATTTATCGATCAGCTGTCTTTGCAAAAGGTTTTCTTCCTCATCAAGGATCATCTTCGTGGCAACTCTCTCTTCTTCTTCAGCAATATCCAAATACGGTATGTTAAAAGACTTAAAAAGTTTAACATAGTCGAAAAACTCAGCAGGTCCGTTGCTCGGTTTTGGCGGTTGGTAACTTGTGATGTCGGTGTTACACACCACCTCAACCTTGCTGGTCGATGTATTGAAGACACGTCTGTTGGGAGTCCCAACAACATAACCGACTAAGATTCCTTCATCGGCTACTTCACCAAATTTAGAATTTGTCTTCAAAATCGAACACGGGGACCCGAATGGTTCAAGACCACTCAAGTTGGGCTTTCTCCCATGCATAAGCTCATAACACGTTTTACCAAGTCTTTTAACAGTTAAGACTCTATTCAGAACATAACAGGCTGTAGCAACAGCTTCAGCCCAAAACACCACAGGAAGCTTCGAATCAGCCAGCATAGTTCTGGCTCCTTCAATTAATGTTCTATTCTTCCTTTCAGCCACTCCATTCTGTTGCGGTGTATACGGAGCGCTGTATTGGTGTTCAATCACTCTCTGAAGACAGAAGATCTCCATCTCAAAATTCTTGAACTCCGTCCCATTGTCACTCCTGATGAACTTGACCCTTTTATCCATAACGTTCTTAACTTTGGTAATCAAATTCTTCACCATCTGAGCCGTTTCGTCTTTTGATTTCAGGAAATAAACCCACGAATATCGTGAGTAGTCATCAGTGATCACCAAGCAATAAGAAGTTCCTCCTAGACTTTTTGCATTCACGGGACCGAAAAGATCCATGTGAAGCAACTCCAGAGTACTGGCTATTGAATTGACTTTCTTGGTGAGATGGGATTTCTTGTGCTGCTTCCCCTTCTTGCACGCAATACATTTATCTTCAAAATTGAAATTCTTCAAGGGAACGCCCAGCACAAGTCCATTCCTGACAATGTGGTTCATCTTCCGAAGATGAATGTGCCCCATTCTCCTATGCCACAATTCGGACTCTGATTCACTCGCTTTCGTCATAAGGCATGATTCTGCCGTGGCCATTTCAGTTGATCTCATATCCATAATGTACGTATTCCTATCACGAGGAGCCTTCATCAAAATCCACTCCTCTGGTATCTGAAAACCCGGTTTCAGCACGATCGCCTCGTTCTTTGTAAAATGAACGGTGTACTCCTTATCACAAATCTGCGACACACTCAGCAGACTGTGCTTCAATTCTTCTACAAAGTTGACATTCTCCAACGTCATCTTTCCGTTCGACACCGTTCCCTTTCCAGTAATATTGCCTCCACTTTCTCCGGCAAAACTTACTCTCCCTCCTTGAAAAGGTTTCAAATCGTGTAACAAATATTTGTTACTCGTCATGTGCCGGGAACAGCCGCTATCTACAACCCAAAGATTGTTGGCAGCCCTGTTCAACTGTTCCTGCACAATAAAGCAAAAGATTAGAATTTCGGGACCCAAGACCAATTGGTCTTGGATCTATACATCCCAAACTTTGGCTTTCCAAAGTTAGTATCTCGGTAACTCCTGTAAGTCCCATTAGGATATCTCATTGAAGATTGATTGTAAGGCCTTCCAAACCTTTGAGAATTGAAAGAATTATAGCTTGTGGTTTGGTTATTAGTAGTGTAAAACTGAGATTTGTTTTTATGAAAACCCGAATTAGTCACATTTTTGAATTTTAAATGGTTTTCATTTTTAGGAGCATGATAATTACTATTAGGTCTATTCTCAGCTTTAGTAGGCCTTACACCTCTGAATCGCTGCTTCAGAGGGCAATTTGCAGCAAGATGTCCTAACTGATTACATCTAAAACAACACCTATGCTCAACCTTTTTATCAACCGGTGTTTTAGATGTCGAGGCTATATTACCGCCCGTTCGTCTCACATATGATGGGACGTACGGGTTTAGTGGAGTACTCTTTTTATTTGATTTATCTTTTTCTCCACTCTTGGGTAACACAACCTCCTCTTTTGCCTTACCAGACTCGGATGACGTATCCGAATCTGACGAGACTGGACTTTGATCAGAAATTTCAACACTTGAAACAGGCGAACTTGTTTCGCCTCTACTAACAGTTGGTTCTTTGACAGTTACTTTAATTGGCACTGTCTGAGCAACCTCAAAATCAACAGATTTCTGAACACTGGGGTTAAAAGTGTAATTATGATTGTACGGTGGTGGAACCTCATGATAACCGATTCCTCCTCTCTTAGCAGAGGAACCTTGATCACTAACAAGGTGATCAAGAATAGCAGAAGAATTTCTGAACTGCTCCAGTTTTCGATTCAGTTCCACCACTTTCACCTGGTGGTCAGCTATCTGTTTTTCTCTCTCAGCAATTAGTTTGGTCTTTTCTTCCAAAACCTCATAACTTAAATCAATCACTTCAATTTTTTCAGCAAGTTTTGTTTTCAAACTTTTCACATCTTTTTCACAAGCTTTTATTTTAATTTTATAATTATTTTCTCTTGATTTAATAAAGTGATGATCTTCTTTTAAGGTTTTAAATTCAGCATCCAACCTAACATACTGATCGGTTATGGTTGCTAGTTGCTCAGACAAGTTCTCACATTTTGAACAAATTGGTTTAGCACATACCTCGGAGAGCTGGTCATTAACGTCTGCCATTAGAGCTTTGTCTTCTCTGGTAACCTTCTCACTTTCTTCAGTTTCTACATTTGCCAAATTTGCCTGCTCAAAAGTTTCTTTAGACAGCAGGTTCCAGTTGTATTCACCATCTGCTCTAGACATCATGGCACTGTAATCTTTTCTACCCTCACTTTGCTGTGGATACCTACCCTGACTTCGTTCCACACGCTCATTCCTGCATTCTTTTGCAAAGTGACCGTTTTGTTGACAATTGTAGCATCTCACCTTTGCCCTGTCAAACCCCGGCTTACCACCGACAAACTTCCTTCCCGTCTTTCTCATAAACCTCTTTACTCTTCTCACGATCATGGCCATTTGCCATTGTAAATCCATTTCTTCCATATCATCAGCATCAATCTGTTCGTAATCTTCATCCAACATAGCTGGATCAACAATCTTCCCTTGAATGTAGTTCTCATAGGAAGCAATGAAAGACGCATAGAGACCAAACTGCTCTTCAGCAGACTTGACACTCATAGGCATCTTGGAGTAGTTGTTGCTGGAAGAACTTGGAGAGCAACTACTCTTGCTTGCTTGGGGTTGAGAAACACTAGATCCAGCTGCTACATAGCAAACATCCCCATTTGTGTTAACTGACACATACCCCTCATGTGATGAGTTGGGGCCCGACTCTCCCTTCGAGTAGTAAGCAGCCGATTCAGTCTTTGATCCTGAGCTAGTGTTGACTTTAGCTCCATACATACTTGGATCTTGAACCTGATCCATAGATGTCTCCTTTCTTACCATGTTAAGCTCAAAGGTCCTGAGCTTGTTGACTGTCGTTTCGAGATCATAAGTGGGAAAGTCCTTGTCTTCCCTCATCAGCACAGTGTACATCTCCCATTTTGGTGGGAGAGCATCTAGAAGCTTCTCAACTATTTCTTCTTCTCGGTAGGAAATAGAATAGTTGCTCAATTCAGTCATCAGATGGTAGTATCGAGTGATAATATCATCTAAAGTTTCATTCTTCAAATACTTGAAGACTGAAAACTGGGTTTTGAGCAATTTTATTTTTGAAGCCCGGATTCCTACATTCCCTTCAAATCTGCTCTCAAGAGCTTCCCAAAGCTCTCTTGCTGATGTATACTTTCTGAACGTATGAAGGATCTCTTGAGGAAGAGCCATAGTAATAGCAGCACGAGCCTTGCTCTCGGCCTCATACATCTTTTTCTCTTCTTCTTCCATTTTACTATACTTCTTGATTTGGTCACGACCTTCATACTCCATAATTGGTGGAATATAACCATCCTGGATGCATACCCACATCTTCGCATCCTGGTACTTGACGTATTGTATGAACCGATCCTTCCACGCAACGAAATCGGTTCCCTTCAGCAATCTTGGGGCCTTGGTAGCTGACCCTGCTTCAACTTCCATCTTCACTAACTCAGAGATGTTGATCGATGACATCTTCCCCGAAAAGTAAGACACCTGTAAAAATAAGAATTTTTTTTTTAAGTACTGTAGGCGAAGTTACGGATAACTTCGCTTGAAGTAGGCGAAGTTATAGAGAACTTCGCTGAAGAACTTCGCTGATAACACTGCTGTATAACTTCGCTGATTAACTTCGCTGATTCTTAACTTCACTTGAGGTAAGCGAACTTAAGAGGTAGGCGAAGTTGTGGACAACTTCGCTTGAGAAGGCGAACTAGAGAAGGTAGGCGAAGTTGTGGATAACTTCGCTTAACCTTATATCTTCGCCGAAACCCTACGCACAGTGACGGCAACTTCGCCTGATGAACACGAAGTTTCTGCAGATCTGTAAATCGGATTTTAACGAGGTTTTTGACGGTGTAAGGGCTTGAACATGATGGTAGGAGGTAAGAATGATCAATAACACAGAAAACACGTCCCGCGAATAGTCGAAACGGGATGATTTCTACACCCGCGTGAATATCCCGAACCACACAATCGAGCAAATGCCCTGATACCAATTGTAAGTTCCCTGAAAGGATCGCACGAGATATCGCGGTCTACTCAGGTGCGGAATCCCTGCGTAGATCGTTACGAGTGTAGAAAGCAAATCAAACAAACACGATACGATAAACGAACACGTTATATTGATAACCTAACACGTGATACGATATCACTGTTACAGGCTCACGTTACCGAACCAACTCGATTCACTGAACAACTAACTGATTAACCAACAACTCGTAAACAAAGCCGTAACCTAAGACTTTATATACACGACAACTTCGCCTGACATGTTCAGGCGAAGTTGTCCATAACTTCGCTTATTCAACAAGTTCGCCTAGGCGAACTTTTTGACAACTTCGCTTTAACAAAAACATAAATAACAATACAGACTCGATTACAGACACTAGACTATGAACTACTGACATTCATGCACCAACAAGTCGTTTGCAATTTCGTTCAAAGTAACATATTTTCTAGATTTGGAGTCCCTCGAACCATCATAAGTGATGAGGGATCTCATTTTAAGAACTTTAAATTCGGGAAATTGCTTAAACGATATGGTGTTGATCATAGGATAGCAACTCCTTACCATAGGCAAATCAAACAAATTGCTTAAACGATATGATGCTTAAACGATAATGTGGACAAGTTGAGGTTTTCAATAGTCAAATCAAACAAATTTTGCAGAAAACCGTTCGGGCGGACCGAAAGGATTGGTCAACCAAGTTGACCGATGCTCTATGGGCCTGCCGAACCGCATATAAAACGCCAATTGGAACCACTCCTTATAGACTTGTTTATGGAAAAGATTGCCATTTACCGGTTGAAATTGCACAAAGAGCGTTTTGGGCTACTAAACAGGTTAACATGGATTATGATGATGCAGGTAAGGCGAGGAAATTGGCTTTGTGTGAGATCGAGGAATTGAGAGACGAGGCATACGATTGCGCGTCCACTTACAAAGCAAAGACGAAGAAAGTTCATGATGCTAACATCCGGTTGAAGAATTTTGAGGTTGGTCAAAGAGTTTGGTTATACAACACAAGGATGAAGCTCTTCCTAGGTAAATTGAAATTAAGTGGACGGGCCCGTATTCGATTGTAAGAGTCAGGAATCATGGTCAGTACAAGATTGAAGACTTTGATGATCATGTGAGACAAGTGGTAAATGGCTATAGATTGAAGCCATATTTGGAGATGAAGGATATACATGAGATGAACGAGGAATCGGTGAGTTTCATTGTGACTGCACCGGTTTATGAAGACTATTGAGTTCGAGGCATTGTCGAGCTGTAGACTTTAAATTCAGCGCTTACAGGAGGCAACCCGGGGTTTGTAAGTGTGGGGAAGTTGTTTTGACGAGTTGGAAGTTCAAGAAGTTCGGAAACGTGTTCAAGGTGATGTCGGGATGCCGAAAAGTGGTCGGTTTAGAAAATGTCCGGACCCGATTTGGCGAAAATATTTTTTATGTTAACTATCACGATGGGCTCAGCAATCCTTCATCGCGTATCGCTATGGAGTTGGTGTCCCAGATTTGGGTGACTTCATCCCACCACCGTACACTACCCCACCACCACCACCACCATCACAGTCACTATCCAACACCACCAAAACCACCCCACTGCTATAATCACCACCGTCACTCACTATCATCTCCCCTTCATCACAGTCACCAGCGCCACTCCACCACCGCCGTCCATTCACCTCCCACCATCATCTCCGCCGTCCACAGTAACCACCGCCACCGTCATCTCTTTTCGTTATCATCTTATGTTTCCGACAACGAGGTACGTTTTATATTATTTTAGTGAGTACGGGAATTTTATCGGGTCACGGGTATGGGTAATTGGGGTTTTGATATAAGGGTGTTGTGTAGTTTGATTAGTTTGATTATATCGGGTTTGTCGGGACAATTGTTGGTTTGATTGTTTATTGCTTTGAGATTATGGTTGTCGGGTTTATCGGGTTGGTTTATATTGTTTTTTAAGGTGGGTTGTGTTGTCGGTTTTATTGAAAGTTCGGAATTTGAACGGGTTAGTGATTGTCGGGATATTTATTGTCGGGTCTTCGTTACACGTAACAAGGTGATAAGTCGAGTTTTTGAAGTTCAAAGTTTAAAATCATTATTTTATTATTAAATTAATGGTTGTGATGGTTCGATTTTAAATGATTTACTTGAACTTATTGTTAGAATATGCTATTAATATTTCATAACCCGATTTGTCACATAATTGATTAATTGCCGGCAGTTTAGTTACTTGGTTGCACTTTTTTCGAGACAATCTGTCAGTTCGTTTCGTTTGTTCGGGTCATTTTGCTCGTAGGCGTCTGTTTGTTAATAGTCGAGTCGTGTCGTTTGTGAGTTTGTAAATCGAGTCACGGATATCGTTTGTTAGTCTGATATTATGTGGGTTTGATTTGCAAATTGATTACCCGCCCGTACTCAATCTCCATTCGGGCGGAGCAATCTGGTTTTTAGTTTTACGCAAAGGTTGTCCCTGATTTTTTCGTCTTTCTTTATTTTTATTTTATTATTATTATAATATTATTTTATTAAATGTGGGACAACCGCGACCGAAATACTCTACGGTTGTCGCCGCAGTTCGGGTTGACATATCTAACTTGATTGTGTGATTTTGCAGATATGTCTGATCACGCCGTGGGGCGCAAGAGACACCGGGGTGTTCCCTGCCCTATTCGGCAGCACATTCCTCACACTATACAGTACGATGGTCAGGAGTTGTAGCCCACTCCTGACATCGATCCAGAGGAAATTATGGGCGATGGACGCCGCACGCAACACCAGGTGCTCATATTTAGCATCACGTCCGATGAGTACACCAGGTTCTCCCACATTCGAGGTATGCAGCTACTGGGCCTTAGGGCATTTGATTGGGTTTTGTTGGGTACCTGGGAGGTGGAGACCAGGCTTCGGGGATGATATCGGATTGATGGTTGTGAGTTCTCGAGTGTGACTCGACTTCATACGTCGAGCTCACACGCGAGTTTTATTCGACGTTCCGATATATGGCCCCCGATTTCTCCGAGCCGCATGCCGTGTCGTTCTCTCTCGGACGACACGTGTATGAGATGTAGGTCCCAGATTTTGCTGTGGCTAATGGCTTTTATACGCGGGAGGATGTTCAGACTCCCGTGTTTTTAGAGAACTTCCGTGGTTATACGATGCATTCACAGCGGGACCAACAGTTTTGGCTCACTGAGGCTCATTTAGCTCAGTTCTGAGGACAGATCGCGTACGGGGCCCACTCCAGCTCTGTAGTGGAATCTTACACTCGGGACCCCGTCCATCGCTATTTACACCGCATAGTTGCTTACACTATCGCTGGCCGTCATTCGGGCCACGACAAGTGCAACAACTTTGACCTGTTGTGCCTCCTGTCTATCATCACTGAGAGGGAGTCCAACATTGCGATGCTGCTCCTCACATCATTTGGTAGAGGTCAGAGTCTATAGGGGGCGACGGCTCAGTTAGCACTGGGGCCGCAGATCACCAGGATTGCACATACCCTGGGCGTTTTTGACAGATATCAGGTCGGGTTCTTCACCCCGGGACCGGCTACGGAGACGTTAGGGTTGGCAGATGCTCGGAGAGCCGGGATTTGTGAGATGCACGATCCACCCATGCTCATCCGATCCAAGAGGGACCATAGGTACCGCCACCAGAGGGTAGTGCTGCTGCTGTTTCACTACAGAGGGGGGTCCCGACACATATGCAGCATGCTATGATCCCACGCATTGAGCGCCCTCAGCAGCAGCATTCGTTGAGACAGTCATCATCATCATCATCATCATCATCATCATCATCACAGCAGCAGCCGCAGCGGCCAGCCACATTGGCTATGATTTATCAGCAGCAGCTGGTGATGCAGCAGGAGCATATGGCACAGCGGGCCCACCTGGCCCGTCATGACGATTATTTTCGATTATCATTTGTTGCCTTGTAGGTACCGCTCCCACCTTCACTGACTATTGCAGTGGAGTAGCCGGTGGACCCACAGGATGATACGGATGATACTCCACCTGCACAGTAGACTTTTGGTTACCTTTTTACTTTATTTTGCTTTTATTCTCATGGTCTGTATTATATTAATATTATATTGGGAATACAGTATGGGTAACTGGCTGGGCGTATGTATATATATCTTTTGATGTCTGCTGTGTTTGACTTATTTGTATATTATGTTGTAACCGAACTTTATGGGTGTTGTTCGCTATAAACCCTCACGAGACCCCACTCGTCCTCCAGGGCTATCGGGAGGTTTAAAGGGCTTGTTGCATACGCTAAATGCAATCGTGATTCCTACGAAAGTGAGTTAGGTCTTTTAACATTTTTAACTTCTTTAAAAAAATCTTTTATGAAACAACTTAATTCGGCTCGGTAATTGTTTTAATAAAATTAACAGATAATCATTTTCATAACTCTTAAAAGACCTACGTCTTACACTTGTGAGAAGCTTGCTTCTACACGTCTCGAGATTTTGCAGGTTCGGTTGTCAGTTTGGTACTTGGTCAAGACGAGAGTATACAAGTGTTTATGAGAGTTCGCGAGCCGACTGGTCCTTTTCCAGTCTCATTGATATCAGGTGATTTCAGTTTCATAATTTATTTTGTATTATTAGTTTAAATGTTAAAAGTGTAATTGTATAATTGCTAGTAGAGCCATCACATTTGAGGCCCGAGTTTTTAAATTGCTTAACAGTCAAAAAGTCAATTTCAACCCCGTCCCTCAAATGTTCATTAATTGATTAAATATTTTAACATTGAGGACAATGTAAACCTCGAGTGTGGGGATGGGGGAAATTTGAAAATTTTGAAAATTTTAGCCCGATAGTACCTCGACGAGTGTTCAGAAACCAAAGTTGTTAACTATTAATTATTGTTTTTAATGCCAAGTTAGAGGTATTTGGTCATGGTTGGTTTTTCAGCTTCTTGATAGTCTTGCTCGCAAATGTTTTCATAACGAGAAGTTGAAAATGGGGTCGTTTAGGCGGGGATAACGAGTCATTGGGACAGGTACACATGTTTATATCGGTAACCTAATTCCTCCGGTATGTGTGTGAGTTTGACCACATATATATAATACACATATAATATATAGTACACACATGTCATTTGAGTGCTTTCATCGAGAGTAATTTGATTAGTTCATGGATCAAGATCGTAGTTGGCATAAATGCAAAAGTGATAGAGGCAATTAGGTTAAGCCTCGTCTGGATGAGTGAGAATGTGGGTACTGGGGGTTGAGCCTCATACATTATACATATGAGCGTGGGTAATGTGAGGGGCGGGGGGTTGGTTCCCTTAGAAAACATTTCTTGGACCTATTCTTTCAGTTGATTAACCCCGATATTATATTTCGAGACGATCCGGCTTAATAGGTTTCTTTGTATTTGTATTTGTTTTTTTGTATTTGTATTTATCCAATATTAACCATCACGTTTATTATGCTTATGGTTAAAAAAAATCAAAAAGCCAAAAAGATGTCTATTTGTATTCAGTTACGTAATTAGTAGTTCGTTTGTGTCTGTCAAAAAAAAAAAAAAAAAAGATGAAATCAGTATATATGTTAGTTTTGTTTATTTAGTTGTTATGTAATAAGTCAGGTCAGATCGTTTGAGCTACTTGAAAATTCCCCTTCCATACCCTTACACCTAGCACCGTTACAACCATTTTAAGTCCTCTTGATTTGCATTTGTGTCAAAGCTATATATGGATGAACAGTTGTTTGTACTGAGTGGTATTGAGAGCAGAGTGATACTAGCACATCTTTTGCTAGTCCAGACATTAAACCGAGAGGAGAGATGTTATATTATGAGGGGCATGAGCATGTGTGCCTTAACAGGAAACAAAGTACACTTGTATGGGCGGCTCTATTGTTTTTTTTATAGCATTTAACCTTATTTGTGGGATGTCAATCTAGAAAGTGTCAGTCTGGGAAATTGGGTATGACCTTAAACCTTACTAGTAATAATGGCGATTATTTACATACCTATGATGGAGGTTGATGTTTGCTTTAGAGTTTGCTTGAGGGCAAGCAAAAGATAAGTGTGGGGATGTGATGGTTGGTTAATTTGTATATGTTTTAGTTCATTTATTTCTTAGTTTTAATTGTTTATTGTAGGAACTTCGATACTTCATACGTGTATTATCGTATTTCAGGTTATAGGCGTTAAAGAATTTAATTTGGACCTGCTGATGCATGTATTGAAGACCCGGGATGTCCATCACGCGAAACGAGAAATATTTATGAAGTTTGCTTATGGAAAGTCCCATCGCGTATGGCTGAAGGCCCATCGTGTATCGTGATGGGTTTAAATTTACTGTTGACTAACATTAATAATGGTAATTGATGAATCATTGATCGAGGCTTATGCGTTGCATGATAGTTTGTTTGAGGGCAAGCAAAAGATAAGTGTGGGGATGTGATGAGTAGATGTTTGGTTATGACCAATTGTTAATAATATTGCATCTTTTGTTTAAATATATATTGAAATGCAATTACTTTAAGTTGTTTTTGTAAAGAGTGGATTATTGAGAAAACAAGATTATAACAATAAACATAACAATAATAATAATAATAATAATAATAATAATAATAATAGTAATAATAATATGTTGCACGAATATAACATATAAATGCTTCATGGGTGGCTATATTAAAAAACTAATTTAAATTCAATTAATAGCAATGGAAATTGAGAATTCAGCATGTTATCTTTTCTTTTCTCAGATAAGACGTCTAATAGATTTCAAGAGCACACTCAAACCAATGGACTTTCTATGGGCCAGAGAACGATTATTTTTGAATCATTACATATTCACTAAATTTATTATGATAGGCTAAAGGCTTACGGGGCCCATATAATGTGATTAGAGAAGAAAATAAGGGGCATCCTTGTTTTGGGGGTTTAGAGGGCTGTACGAGGTTAGGGGCCGCCAAAGGGAGCAGAACCCTATTGCTGTGCATAAAAAAATCAAGAGTAAATCATCATGTGACGAGACTAATCTTATTGTAACATTCTCCAGGTGAATGGTTCGTTTGGGTTTTACATGTTTCTCAATTCTATTAGTGTTTGGATTTGTTCTTGACATTGACAACGTTGTATGAACATATTGATGTGTTGGTTTATTTAAACTATTTGCATGTATTAGTAGTCCTTGCTTTACAACTTGTTCGGTAGATGACAAAACCTATTAGCTTGTTGGGTGATATACAGTAGGTCGATTCATACTAGTAAATAGGGGAATTAAATTTTAAAAGATCCGATGACAAATATCTGTTTTTGATTACCACATAAATTAACCGACTTTCCGACACCATGTCTATGTGACGTCCAATTAATGAAATGAGTTTTGTGTGAAACCTAGAACCTGAAACCTGGAGGAAGTTGCATTTTCTTTAAATTGTTTTTAAAATCAATCTTTTAATTTTCGCTCGACATCGTTTGTCCATCTTAGTTAGTTAATTTTATATTAAAAATCAAACAAACTTTGTAATATTGACCACATGCTCCTCGTGGATACGATACCCTACTTACTCTAACTATTTAGTTTAATTGGGTTTTTGATTGACTAAAACGACGGTCATCAAAATGGCGTCGTTGCCGAGGAGCTAGTGCGCTTAGTGTTACGTTGCTTGTTTGATTAATTTTTTAAAAAAAAAACAAAATTTTTAAATAAAATTTTGATTAATTTTTTTAAAAAAAAAACAAAAATATTTTTCTTTTTATTTCTTTTTGTTTAAGTTTGGTATTACGCGTGGTATTGCTTGTCTTTGCTTGTGCAAGAACTTATTATCGTGTTGGCAGCATACGTGTAGTTCGGTTATGAGTTATTACAGTAATCAAAATCCACCAGGTAGCCCATTGTACCCACCATTCTCACAAAAACAACAATTTTCAAACTTTGACCTACCACATCCTCAAACCCAAAACCGATATGAATATGATGAGTTTGTGCCTCGAGTGCCACAATTTAATCAAAGAGGTCAGAATCGGGTCAAGTTGGGTCGGCAAAGGTATAATGGTGATCAACAGAACGATTATGGAGGACAGCAGGGTCAGGATGTGTACATGGATGGGGTGCCTAGGGCAAATCACAAAGTCCCAGTTAGAGGAGTTTCCAGTCATTTTGTGCCTATAGTACCGAAGAACGCCTCACTGTTCGAGCCACCACATCAGAATGCAAGATCTTTTGAGACACCAATTCATAATTGCTATGAAGGAAGTCATAGTAACTATCAAAGAAACTTGCAGAATCAAGGGAATAGGCAAACGGGTCAGCATGGGTCGGATGATAACTCCATCAATGAAAAATTGGATACAATTATTGAGTTAATGATGGATATTCAAAAAGGCAACAAGATCAGAGATAAGGAAATCAAGAAATTGTCACAGCAGGTTGAACAGTTAACTGAAGAAGTGGCAGTTATCAGAAGAGATCAAGGTAAGCTTTGTAGTGATACTCAGATATGTCCAACTCAAAAATCGTCTAACACAACGAGTGTCCACATAAATGAGGTAAGTACTCATCCTCTTTCTGAAATTTCAATTGTTGAAACTCATTCACCACAATGTGTTGAGGGTGGGGTGAATGATATAACCGAGTCTAAGGGTGATAGTGAACATGATCAGGAAGTTAAAAGTTTTACAAAGTCTGAAAGTGATTCAAATAACATGTTTTTTGAAATTGGTAATTTGAATGTGAAAGTGCCATTTCCAATGGCTTTACATGCACCGAAAAATTTTAAGTAAACGAGAACAACTTAAGAGTGAAAAGTGGGAAAATTTTGAAAAAGTGAAAATAAATAAACCGTTGCTTGAACAAATTAAAGCGAGTCCTGATCATGTTGAGTGTTTAGAAGAGTTAAGTACCCACAAGCGACGTCACAAGTTTCCTAAACAACTTGATTTAACAGCTAGTGTAAACGCCGTTTTGATGGGTACCCTCCCCCGAAACTTCAAGATCCAGGAACACCTATTATTTCAATACAAATAGGTGATTTTAAATTATATAGGGCTTTATTGGATCTTGGAGCTTGTGTAAGTATTTTACCGGGGAGTTTGTATGATCAGTATGATTTTGGGCCACTACAAAAAGTTAAAACAACAGTAGTGTTGGCTGATCAAACTCCTAAGTGTCCTAGGGGGATTGTAAAGGATGTGATTGTAAAAGTTGGTGAATTCTATTATCCTGTGGATTTCCTCGTGCTTGATTGTGTAAAGAATACATAACCGACTGTTATTATGGGTAGACCATTTTTAGCGACAACAAAGGCTATTATTAATTGTGCTGAGGGAACGGTTAGAATGAGGTTCGGGGAAAACAAAATGAGTTTGAAGGTGTTTTCTAATTCGTTTAATCATAAAACTGACAAGTGTGGATCTCCTGAGAAGGAGAATCAAACAGAAAAGAAAGAATGTTTTATGATTGACAGACTAAATGAAGATAAGGTAAATAAGAAGTCAAGAAGGAGAAGAAGAACAAGAAAAAAGGTAGAGTTTGATTGTTATGTGTAAATTTTATGATCAGGTCTGGGAAAATTCTAATAATGAGAGTAGAACAAGTTTAGGAGCGGAAGGAGGCATGCACCCTACGAGACCACCATGAATGTCACATCAGGTATGGTCCGGCTGAAGAGCTTATCAAAAATTTAGCGCTAACCGGGAGGCAACCCGGCCTTGTATTCAGGTACGTGTATATTATGTTGTATTTAAAACTTTGTGGGTGTAGTTTCCTATAAACCCTCACGAGACCTCACTCGTCCACCAGGGCTACCGGGGGGTTTAAAGGGCTTGTTGCATACGCTAAATGCAATCGTGATTCCTACGAAAGTGAGTTAGGTCCTTTAACACTTTTTCTAGTTTAACAGATTTAATTATGAAATTTATTTAATTTGGCTTGGTAATTAAAATTAACGGTTTTGCAAACGGTTTAAAAGACATATCCTAACAGTTGTGAGAAGCATGCTTGTGCACGTGTGAGAGTTTGCAGGTTCTGTTGAGTGAATTGACAAGCCATGTTTGTTGAGAGCAATAACGAGTGTACTTGAGTAGCTTATTTTCTTATCAGGTGATTCTGTTTTCATAATTCTCTTTGTTTTATTAGTTTTATTGTTAAAAAGTGTAATTGTATAGGTGTATAATTTTTAGGACCATCACACTAAGCCCGGTTTAAAATTTTTAATCAGTCAATGTTAACCCCGTCCGCAATAATATATTTTTATTGCTAAATTTTGAACATTGAGGACAATGTCAACCTCAAGTGTGGGGATGGGGGAAAATTGAAATTTTTGGACTTAGAGCAGCTTGATTGTGCGCAAAAGCCGAAATTATAACTTGTTAATTGTTAGTATTAATGCCAAGTAGAGGTCTTTGGTCATGATCAGTTTTTAAGCTTCTCGAAAGTCTTCCCATGCAAAAGTTTTTCAAAAATAGAAAATTAAAATGGACCGTTTAGATGGGGATAACGAGTCATGGGGACGGGTACACATGTTTCATATCGACAGCCTAATTCCATCGGTACGTGTGTGAGATTTGCTTTATATATTATACACATATATTACATAGTATATACACATGTCATATGAGTGCCATTATAGAGAGTAACTAGTATGTCCATGATATCTAGAACTTGGTTGCCTCATGCATTTCGAGATCTTAATACCACCACCTGTATGGAGAAATAGGACTGTAGAAACCCACATATAATGGCCTTTACATGAAAAAATAAATAAATAAATACTCCCAACCCTACATTATTGTAATTCCCCCCGCGGGGCGTCGCCGATCGATACGAGATCCGCACGAGGTCTAGGAGTGCGGAATCCTCCTAGACTCGTTTAATGGTGTAGAAGACGAAGAACACGATTACACACAAACACATACACGAACAAACACACGAATGGAATAAACACATCTGCAGATCATTTATATAATAACCGAAACACATTACATACCAAACACGAAAACAAATGACGGCCGACCCGAGGTGAGCTCTACCTCGGGCCGTCCCACACGACTCTCCCTCTCGGTTTCTCTCTAGCTACTTGAACTAGACACACAATACTCTAATTTTCTGGATACTCAAACCTAACCAAGACACATATATATATATATAAACAACTTCACGGGCTTGGGCCTGTAGGCGAAGTTGTTACAACTTCGCCTAAGGCGAAGTTGTTCTAACTTCTCCTATGGCAGAAGTTGTTACAACTTCGCCTATGGCGAAGTTGTTATAACTTCGCCTATGGTGAAGTTGTTCTAACTTCGTACTTCGTTTCCGCTGATCAGAATTGCATATCGACGGTCAAAAAATGCACCAACAGACTCCCCTTTGACCGTTGCTCTCAATTCTAACAAACATAAAAGATCATCTGTTACAAAACATGCACCAACAGACTCCCTCTTAACTGATGATCTTCTGTTTGCCCTTCAACCAGTCGTGTCTGAAACTGTCTTGTAGCTTCACAAATCTACCAATCACCCAGCGTCTTCCATATCAGATCTCCCCTTCAGTGTAAGCTTCTCCGACTATATAGATTGAGGTCTTTGAAATGCATGCATCCCCGTGCCTAATTGATCATCTCAACCAATCACGTGAGTCCTTCTGACTTCACAATACGTGAAGTTGGGCTCCCTCCACAACTTCACCAACACGTCGGCATACGATAAGGTTTAATCTTCAACTACTCAAAATCAAGTGATCAATTTCATCACAAAACCACCTTGACAGAATCTAACACACATGACCATTTATCATCTCCTCAGCATCTTCAATCACCAAGGATAACGATCAAGAACATAAACACTTTAATTCCCGATTAAATCCAACTTGTTCCAGAATTTTCACTTTAATAAATAAGCATCACGTTTCAGGATCCAATTCTCGAACGCCTAGAAAATAACATAAATAATATGCTTTGACCGCAATCCAGTAATGACGAAAACCTTCAGTTCAATTTGACTTTCTTCAGTTGGTCAACCTCGAACAACAACTATTTCATTGCCCACAAACACCCAAATATGTGTCAATATCCAGTTTCAATCAATATCCCATTCACAACCTCAACTCCATATCCAGAGTTGACACGTATTTGTTCACACGTAAGACCAAGAGATAACAAGTTTCACTCGTTGACGGAACAACGTCTTCGGTCTTACAATAATCGCGTACACCTGGCCATACAGACGAAAACTCTTTTTTTTTTTTTTTTTAACTTCGCCTAAAGTCAACTTCGCCCCTCCTTAACTTCGCCTGTCCATAACTTCGCTTAACCTTATATCTTCGCCTAAACCCTAAAATTTAAGCGACAACTTCGCCTGAACCCCATAACTTCGCCTGCGGCGGCTGTTTGGCCAAAAACGCATCAGAAACGTGCCAGAAACATCAAAACGCAGATCTCGAACCATAGCATAAGAGCCTAAGGCTCTGATACCACTTGTAATTCCCCCCGTGGGGCGTCGCCGATCGATACGAGATCCGCACGAGGTCTAGGAGTGCGGAATCCTCCTAGACTCGTTTAGTGGTGTAGAAGACGAAGAACACGATTACACACAAACACATACACGAACAAACACACGAATGGAATAAACACATCTGCAGATCATTTATATAATAACCGAAACACATTACATACCAAACACGAAAACAAATGATGGCCGACCCGAGGTGAGCTCTACCTCGGGCCGTCCCACACGACTCTCCCTCTCGGTTTCTCTCTAGCTACTTGAACTGGACACACAATACTCTAATTTTCTGGATACTCAAACCTAACCAAGACACATATATATATATAAACAACTTCACGGGCTTGGGCCTGTAGGCGAAGTTGTTACAACTTCGCCTAAGGCGAAGTTGTTCTAACTTCGCCTATGGCAGAAGTTGTTACAACTTCGCCTATGGCGAAGTTGTTATAACTTCGCCTATGGTGAAGTTGTTCTAACTTCGTACTTCGTTTCCGCTGATCAGAATTGCATAGCGACGGTCACAAATGCACCAACAGACTCCCCTTTGACAGTTGCTCTCAATTCTAACAAACATAAAAGATCATCTGTTACAAAACATGCACCAACAATTATCCCCTAGGAGCCAAGTTGGTGTCTTTTCCCTTTCGTTTGTTTAACCCACATTACAAGCCGTGTTTGCCTTGGCCTTTATTATTTTTAACCCTGTGGATGAAATTCGATATGTCAAGAGTTGTATATAAGTTGTTTGTCGATCATAGTACACAATGTACGTATGTCTGGATTCAGTTGTTTGTATATATTGATGTTAGTATTTGTTAAAAAAACAAAAAAAAGAGAAAAAAAAAAGAGAAAAAAAGAAAGAACGAAAAAAGTTGGAAAATCACAGAAAAGCTCAAAAAGAGTCGATGTTTGAGTTAGTGTCGTTTGTAAATAATAGTGAGTGAGTTGTTTGTTTGTTGAATAAATTGGGTTTCATCCACCATAAGTCACTAAATAAATCCGCTTCCACACCCTAACCTAAGCCACAACAAAACCCTTATTTCTATTTTCTATTCAACCGGTGGGTAATGGGTGGAGATATGACTTGCTTCCAAGCTTATTACATTGTGTTTATACTTGGTATAGAGGGCAGAGAGATACTAGCACACTTTTTGCTGGTCCAGATATTAAACCGAGAGGAGAGATGTTATATTATGAAGGGTGTGAACATGTGTGCCGTAACCGGAAACAAAGTACACTTGTTTGGGCGGTTCCATAGTTTTAAAATGTATCATTAAATTATTTGGTGGGTTATCAATCTTGACAGTGTCGGTTCTTGGGAATTGGGTATGACCTTATACCACACTAACATTAATAATGGTAATTGATGAATCATTGATCGAGGCTTATGAGTTGCATGATAGTTTGTTTGAGGGCAAGCAAAAGATAAGTGTGGGGATGTGATGAGTGGATATTTGGTTATGACCAATTGTTAATAATATTGCATCTTTTGTTTAAATATATATTGAAATGCAATTACTTTAAGTTGTTTTTGTATCGAGTGGATTATTGAGAAAACAAGATTATAACAATAACAATAACATTAATAATAATAATAATAATAATAATATGTTGCACGAATCTGACATATAAATGCTTCATAGGTGGCTATATTAAAAAACTAATTTAAATTCAATTAATAGCAATGGAAATTGAGAATTCAGCATGTTATCTTTTCTTTTCTCAGATAAGACGTCTAATGGATTTCAAGAGCACACTCAAACCAATGGACTTTCTATGGGCCAGAGAATGATTATTTTTGAATCATTACATATTCACTAAATTTATTGTAATAGGCTAAAGGCTTACGGGGCCCATATAATGTGATTAGAGAAGAAAATAAGTGGCATCGTTGTGTTGGGGGTTTAGACGGCTGTACGAGGTTAGGAGCCGCCAAAGGGAGCAGAACCCTACTGCTGTGCATAAAAAAATCAAGAGTAAATCATCATGAGACGAGACTAATCTTATTGTAACATTCTCCAGGTGAATGGTTCGTTTGGGTTTTACATGTTTCTCAATTCTATTAGTGTTTGGATTTGTTCTTGACATTGACAACGTTGTATGAACATATTGATGTGTTGGTTTAATTAACTATTTGCATGTATTAGTAGTCCTTGCTTTACAACTTGTTCGGTTGATGACAAAACCTAGTAGCTTGTTGGGTGACATACAGTAGGTCGATTCATACTAGTAAATAGGGTAATTAAATTATAAAAGATCCGATGACAAATATCTATTTTTGATTACCACATAAATTAACCGACTTTCCGACACCATGTCTATGTGATGTCCAATAATGAAACGAGTTTTGTGTGAAACCTAGACCTGAAACCTGGAGGAAGTTGCATTTTCTTTAAATTGTTTTTTTTAAAATCAATCTTTTAATTTTCGCTCGACATCGTTTGTCCATCTTAGTTAGTTAATTTTATATTAAAAATCAAACAAACTTTGTAACATTGACCACATGCTCCTCGTGGATACGATACCCTACTTACTCTAACTATTTAGTTTAATTGGGTTTTTGATTGACTAAAACGACGGTCATCATCACCCACTCCAATAAATGTCCTCGAACTCAAGGCCTGCATTACACAAAAATCGGGAAAAAAGGTTACAGCGCATTGAAGGTCTTGTGACAATTTACTAATAGATAAGAGATTGCACTTAAAATCGGGAATGTGAAGGTCCCCTTTTATAACCATCCCGTTGGGTAGAGTGTAGTCGCCTCTACCCTCAACGGGTATGGATTCACCATTTCGTAGGATCACAGGTGATTCGTATATGTTTTTAATTTTATTTTGAAATAAAAACTCTTTACAAATAATATGCTCGGTAGCGCCTGTAGCATTGTAAAAATTTTGGGATCAAATTTGCCAAGTCTTCAAGTCCAAGGACCAATATGTAAAAAAATCTGTTTTTCTGTATTGCGACGGATCAGAAGGCAAGCCCATCGCGTATCTCGAAGGGTATGTTTTCAAAATCCAAGAAAGGGGCAGTGGGCGATACGCGATGGGCCAAAACCCAACATCATCGCGTATCGCGATGACGTGGTCTAACAGGCGCGACACATGTCCTGTCACGTGTCCAGGCGTGGCACAACGTCCGCCACGTGGCACCGTGTCTTCCACGTGGCAAACCTACTGGCGTGTCATCACTCTACGTCGCGATACGCGACGGCAGGGCCAAAGGACCTATACGTATCGCGATGGCTTTCCTAATTTGCCAATAAATAAAGACCTTCGGCCCTCTCACTCCTCACACCAAATTTCACACATCTTTCTCTATCTAAAAACATCTTTCTACCTTGTAAAACGTGCCATTGAACTCACCGCGTAATCTGTGTCATAACCGACGATACCTCGAAGTGCGTACCACTCACCAACGACATTACATTGAAGTACGAGCCAACCCAAGATGACCTGAAGTCCCGCCTCGAAAAGTGTGCCGACGAGTGTTGAAGACTGACGAACACCGTTTTGTGTGCCAATGTGGTATTGATCAAGGGTAGCACGAGAAAAGTAAAGACGACGAATTGTTGCTCGATTGTCTAGGGCTTTTATACGCCAACCAAGGTAGGTGTAATGTCCGAATAAAATAATAATAAAATATAAAGGTTTAAAACTCTAAGTCGAGGATATACTCGATAGCTCGAAAATAAACAAAAGAAAACGTAACAAAGAATATAAAAGAAAGAAATATGATTATAATACAAATTCTTTGTTATGAATGTTATTTAAGTTATTATTATTCTTAAATAATAAGTAAAAGAAAAGTATATGATTCTTAAAAAAGAAGAAACATAGTGTTTTAAGAAAAGTAAATAAGTTAAATTAAAGATTTTTAACTTAGAAAAGAAAGAAAAGATATTATAAACTAAAGGTTTAAAATAAAGAAAAGATGTTTTGAACTAAAGGTTCATAAACGAAATATAATCGAGGTAAATATTATAAAAAGAGACTAGAGGTCTTAAGCCGGATTAAAGATCCGACTAACAAAAGGTTATACTCGTACTATAGGTGCGAGATAGCAAAGAAAGGAAAGAACCGGTCAGTATATTGAAGCTGATTATTTCAAGAAAAGGTGAATACGCCCAACTTTATAAACTTGTTTAATCTAGTCAAATAAATGAAATGAATTACATGAGATTACGTATCTCTAAAACATTATAAAAAAAGTAATTGCTAGCCCTCAGGTTGTCGTGTACGTTTGTTTGGATCCTTACATATGTGGTAAAAGGTCGGTGGGCACACCACGCCACACTTGGTCATGACCTCCGCCACGATGGTCCGGACCTAAGTTACGTCCGAGTGACTGATCATGTGTATACGTATGGTACCTAAGTAATGTCGAACGCTGCGATGTTTGCTGGGGTGTCTTGTGTGTGACTTAAGTTTATAATTGTGTTTTGTTTTTAAGCTTGATTATTCCTAAGCCACGATGGACCAGACCTAAGTTATGTCTCGAGGGGTAATCAAGTAAAAGAAAAATATTTTATGCGTCAGCTTATTCACCAGCTTGTGTTGCTGACGTATTTTCTAAACATTTTGCAGGTAATTAAGATTAGGAGCTTGGGATGCTCAAAGTGCTTTGTTATCCGATCGCTCGGATCATTTTGTTAATATTAAAATGGTGGTTTTGTATAAACAAGTAATCATATGAAAACACTAAACGGGAACTTTTAAAATCCCGTCTTTTGTTAATGTAAATATTATATTTTATCCCACGCTAATATTTCTGCTTTAAAAACGTAACTCTGATTTATTTACAAAAGTGGTACCAACATATGTGTCATACGCCTAGGCCGTGGTTTAGGGTGTGACAGCGCCCGAGTCTATCACCCAGTTACCTTCTTGATCGATATTACCCGTCATGTTGACAGTAGGAGGATTTTGTTGATTAGTGGTGGGTGTCATGTTAACAAAGATTTTAATAAACTGTTGGTACTGCTCGTTGGTTAGTCCCGGAATTTGACTTGTCTCCCCCTCAACACAAGCAGTCCTTGGCTTTCCTTTCTCTTGCTTTCCCTTACCTGGCCACCACTCTGGATACCCAATAAGCTTAAAACACCCGTCCTTGTTATGCCCATCCTTTCCACAATGATCACAATGATCAACCCGCTGTTTTCAACCCTTTCAAATGGTTCTGCTATGTGGCAGATTTGTATCATGTTTCTTTGACACAAAAGCTTGGAATGCAGCAAAATCATTTGTAGATCGTTTGAGACCGAAGACAACCCTTTGTTGTTCGTCATTGAACACCTAATGGTAGGCTGCTCTAAGAGTTGGAGTTGGTTGCATGGCTAGGATTTGTGTTCGTATGGTACCATACTCGATGTCTAAACCAAGTAGGAACTCATAGAGCCATTCTTTCTCCTTGAAATCATAGAGTTTATTCCCAATCTCACACACGCAACCATTACAGTCACATGCGGGAGTCGGAAGAACTGTTTCTATTTCATCCCAAAGAGATCAGATTTTTGTGAAATACGCAGAAACAGACGTTCCTTCCTGTTTGGTCGTGATTAAAGTTTGTATCAACTCGTACGCTAGCGGTGCGCTTTCTTTTCCGAAACGTTCTTTTAGATATGCCCAAATATCATGGGCGGTCTTAGCATATCTCACACTCGTTCGTATCTCCTTCTCCATAGTGGTTTTTAACCAACCTTTAATCATGACGTCACACCTCAGCCAAGCCATGTAGGTGTTAGCGATTGGTTCTGGTTTCTTGATCGACCCATCAATGAAACCGACTTTGTTTTTTGCGAATAAGAAATTGAGAATTTCTTTAGACCAGTCGTTGTAATTTCCTTCGGTTAGGACGCCGTTGACGTGTAGTTGCCTTGGATAATCTGATGCGTGTATGGAATATGGATGGGTGTGATCGGAGGCCCCTCCATCATTTTTGGTTATGTCTTCTTTACTGTCGGCCATGGTAATTGATAGTTTAGAGGTTAGATATAGGAATTGGGAGAAAAGATGTTCCCATAAATCCTTTTCCTTTACCAAATCGAGGCTGACATGATCCTTGGCTAGATTGACAATCGGACATCTGCACAAGGTTAGATTTTAAGGATAGGAAGACGCTCCTATCTTATTTGTTTTCGTTTATATCTTATCCGTATCAATTTTGATTGAAATCTAGATACTTTTCGACTAAGTATCAAATCAGTATTTTGTATAATAAGTTTTCCAAAACTTATCCTTAATCAAAGCCTAGGTATAATAAAATACCTAATTCGCTAAGATTGATGGCTCTGATACCAACCTGTCACACCCCGACTTAGGGCCTAGGAGTGTGACCACAAGTTGGTACCTGTTTTGTAAATCTATCAGAGTTGCGGGTTTGTTTTAGCGGAAGTCTTTTAGTAAAATATTATTATATTGAAAACTTATTAAAAACTCGGGTTTAATTACCCGTTTGATATTTCAAATACATTTCTTTGTGAAACATAACTCTTTTATAATATTTCCAAATAAAATATCTGAGCCACCAGATAACATCTAATGACTATAACTCCAATCTTCTATTCCTTCTTGCTTGTCTGTTCTAACCTTTCTTGTTTCCCTGTAACATGGGTGGAAAAATATGTCAGCACAAAGCTGGTGAATAACGCTGACTCTAAAATATCTTTTCAATACCTTTGTGAAACCAACAATAATACCTTTGTGACTACTCATTAGGCACCCAACTAAATTGGGATCAAATTACCCTAAGTACCTTGTACAATTAATTATATACACAATATCATTTCTCTGAACAGTCCCGTAGACCTTCAGAGGCATGTTGATGATATGCATGGCCTCAGGGAAATGACGAGTCACCATGTATGTTTGGATCCAGACATATGTATACTCTTAATCAGAGTGTCCGTTTCTTATTATAGTACAAAACGTTTTAAGGATTCGTAAATCCTATGCAAACATTCTGACTCAATATAAAAGGTTTGGGGCGTATTCACATTGTCTGTTTATAATCAGTTTCTTTTACTGATTCATGTTTTCTGATTCTTCTTCTTGTTTTGTTACCTCGGACCTATAGTACGAGAATAACATTTTGTATAAATAACTAGATCAGCGATCTAGCTTTAGACCTTTAGTCTATTTCGTATAGCTTTAACCTTGATAAAATCGTTTGTTTATATAAAACAGTTGGATATTTAGTCCCCTTCTTTATTTACCATTTATATGCTACGTTTCTTCTTCAGGAAGAAACGTCTATACTGAGTTTCTTCTTTAAAGAAGAAGCATTAATTTAATAATTATAACCTCTTGTATTATATTTCTTAGTCATAAAGAAATACTATTTTTGACTATAACTTTTGCTTAAGAAAAGTTATATACTACATAATTGTAATCAAGGTTCGGCTATAACTTCGTCTATGGTCTTAAGCCATTTATAATAATAAGATAATAACTTAGACGGAACCCCTAACCTCGCACGGGTATTCGGAGTTAGATATTCCTAAGTTTATACGGGCAGCACTTCTACTCTATACGCACATTTATCGAGGCGTTCTTGATCCACCTTTCTTGGCACGCAAATCGAGGCAGTGTGTAGGTGTCGCCGGGTCGTGCACGTACTTCGAGGAAAACACCAGGTATTAGGTACGTATTACGAGGTCATGATTTTCGGGTCGGTGGTACACAAAACGGTGTTCGGCACGCAAACCGAGGTAGATAGAGAGTGGATTTCTAGAGAGAGAGTGGATGTGGGTGTGAGGGAATGAGCCATGAGGCTCCCCTTTTATAGCCAGTTTTGGATCTCATCGCGGTACGCGATGGGCTCCTCTTTCAACTCCGTCGCGTAGCGCGACACCGCCATTTCTGCATGAACGCCACGTGTCCTGCCGCCACGTGTCACCTGAGTGTGACACGTGTCCCTGAGTCATCACGGTCCATCGCGGTACGCGATGGCCGTCTTCTTGGACTCATCGCGTAACGCGATGAGTCCCTGGATAATATTTTTCACTTTTAGTCCCTCGTCTTTGATAGCTTGTCATTTCTAGGTCTAAATCTCGTTGTCCAAAAATACTAAGGCAGCTCTTAAGTGGCTCGCGGCGATGCGAGCGTGCGAAGTGCAAAGTGCGCCATCAAAGCGCCACATTGCGCCCAACGCCCTTCGCCGTCGCCATCGCCATCGCCATCGTCCTCATCCTCGTCCGAGCCCGTGCGCGTGCGCGTCGGATGCTGCGCACCCTCCGCTAGGACCACTTGGTGCATGATATTCATAAAAGAATATTATTATGGAAAATCTCTTCCTTATAAATAGCTTCCATTTCTTTACCACTTTCCATGTGGGATATATTCCATTTTCCTTATTTATACCTTAGTGGAATGCTTCCACTTTCTTTCATCTTCCAATGTGGGATGGAGTTTTATTATTTTCCTTTCACATAAGAATACTTAACTTAGGAAATATTTATATTTCCTTATTTTTCTTATAATTCCTTATTTAATATTTTCCAATTACTTATCCTGAGATTATTTTTGATCCCTCAACTTTCCTAAGTTGTCAAATTTTGATCGAAATTTTAGGGATGTTACATCCTCCCCACCTTAGAATGAATCTCGTCCTCGAGATTCGTTGTGTTAAGTGTAAATGGCTCTTACCTTCGGTTGTTTGATTAGATTTTTTCTAATCCGGTTGTTGTTTGTTACAATCTCTATGCAGAATTACTAAGGTTTTTGTTTTGTTGTTAACTTACATCCTTGAATGATGTAACCAGCCAATAATTCAGAATATCATTAGTAAATATAAATTGCTAAACACATTGATCAGTTGTGTTTAACTATTTACCTTACCATTTGTATTCTAAACATTTACCGATGTTAACTACATTGTTGTTTGGATTCGGTCTGTCGAATATATTCCACTAAGTTGCTATTTAGATTCAGTCTATCGAATCTATTCTATCCTTGATCTTGATTAATGGCATGCTCTATATTATAATAGTAGTCTTGTACTTAATTTCATTTGCTATACTTAGCAATTGTATTTCTTGAATATCTTCGAGCTCTTTTCCTTTGACTTTTTGATCAACCATAGTTGGTAGATAACTCTATCAGTCGTATTTCTTGAACGAATTCTTTTGATGATATACTGTCCTTGTATTTATTGAATAATATTTTCTAATCATCTTCCTAGATGATAGGTTAAAGCCTTTTTCATTCTAAGTTCCGAATAAAACTTTTTGGTATCCAGATCTCTTATTGTCTTTTCGAGGTAATGAATATAAGTATTTTTGTGTATTAACACGATCTATATGCTAAGATTTCATTTATAACTTAGGGAATTAAATACCCTTCTTTGATTACAAAACTTCTCGTTTAAGAACGAGTTACAACTAATATACAAAAGTTAGATAGTCTATCTTAACACTTCTTTGATGTGATCTTGTCATTTATTAATCTTGACTAGCTTTTCTTTTCGGGCATTTAGTCTTAAAGTGACCCGTTTCTCCACATGTAAAACATACTCCTAGCTTCTTACGACATTCTTCTATTGTGTGTCCTGCTCTCTTGCAGTATGCACAATTGTTTAAATTTTCTAGTCGACATTTTCCAGTATATTTTCTTCCACAAGTCTTACATGCTGACTTGGTAGTACTTTCTTCTTTCTCTAATTTTCCGGAATCTTTTGCTTTCTTGGTTTCTTTGTCTTTATTCTTTTCTTCTTCTTGATTCCTTATCATACTGTTGATTAAATATCCGGCCAATTCCATAGCCGATTCAACTGTTTCTGGCATATTGGATCGTACCATGTCTTTTATTTATTTTGGTAGTCCATATATGTAACGAGTTACTTTATTATATTCTGGAGTTACTAAATGTGGAACCAATCGGCGGTACTCTAGGAATTTAGTGTTATATTCCCTAAGATTTGTGCCAATAACCTTGTGATTCCATAACTCGATTTTAATTCGATCAATTTCATGAGTTGGGCAAAATTTCTTTAATATGAGACCTTTGAATGTTTCCAAACTTACGTTATACATGGTTTCTCGACCCTTGTTTTGAATCAAGGTATTCCACCATTCAAGAGCTTCTCTCCTGAACATTTGTGAAGAATACTTGATAGCTTCCTCACCAGTGCATTTGCTTATGGTAACGATTGATTCTTGTTCCTCTAGCCATCTCATAGCGGCTATACCATCTGAGTCTCCATGAAATTCTTTAGGATTGTAAACTTTAAAGTTCTTAAAGTTACATCCTTTTTGGATCTTACGTTTCTTGTTCCTTGGATTATTATCAGCTGTAGAGCTATCATAAGCCTCTTCCATTCTGGATTCACTTTTACTTTTCTTGTTGGATTTTGTTTGACTTTGATTTATAGAAATGTCTTTGATAGCTTCCTTAATCATCTTTTGAATTCCTTCTTTATATTGGGCGGGGAATTTCATTATCCTTATCTTTATTATTAATGTTTTCTTCGTTTCCCGATTTCTTGGGAGGACTGTTGTGAGAGTTTGCACTTTCTTCTCTTGACATACTACAAAAAAATTTTAAAAGATAAGTCCAATATTCGAAGAACTTAAAACATATCTTTTATTCATCTTATTATAGTTACAAGAGTGCATATTATTTTTGTTACAATTATACTCTCTACTAAGGTTCTATTTCTTCCAACGAATGACTAATTTCTTAATCTTGCTATCTTTCTTGCTATTCTCCTTTTCTTTTTCTTCCACCTCTATTTCCTTCATTTTTTATTCATTTTGAATGTGAACAAAGTAAGGATCTTGAGTTGCCGGAAAATATTCTTGTTCGTGAGGATATTCTTCAGGATAAGTCATTACTTCTTTTTCCTTTGGCATCATTGGTTTCTTGGATCTACTTAATACGTCTCCATACGTATTTTGATTTTGAATAATCCGAGCTAGGGGAATGTTAGAATCAAATGAATCTGAATCTTCCTACATTTTTGTTTGGCATGTACTTTCATCGCTAGATATAGGAATTGGGAGAAAAGATGTTCCCATAAATCTTTTTCCTTTACCAAATCGAGGCTGACATGATCCTTGGCTAGATTGACAATCGGACATCTGCGCAAGGTTAGATTTTAAGGATAGGAAGACGCTCCTATCTTATTTGTTTTCGTTTATATCTTATCCGTATCAATTTTGATTGAAATCTAGATACTTTTCGACTAAGTATCAAATCAGTATTTTGTATAATAAGTTTTCCAAAACTTATCCTTAATCAAAGCCTAGGTATAATAAAATACCTAATTCGCTAAGATTGATGGCTCTGATACCAACCTGTCACACCCCGACTTAGGGCCTAGGCGTGTGACCACAAGTTGCTACCTGTTTTGTAAATATATCAGAGTTGCGGGTTTGTTTTAGCGGAAGTCTTTTAGTAAAATATTATTATATTGAAAACTTATTAAAAACTCGGGTTTAATTACCCGTTTGATATTTCAAATACATTTATTTGGGAAACATAACTCTTTTATAATATTTCCAAATAAAATATCTCAGCCACCAGATAACATCTAATGACTATAACTTCAATCTTCTATTCCTTCTTGCTTGTCTGTTCTAACCTTTCTTTTTTCCCTGTAACATGGGTGGGTAAATACGTCAGCACAAAGCTGGTGAATAACGCTAACTCTAAAATAACTTTTCAATACCTTTGTGAAACCAAAAATAATACCTTTGTGACTACTCATTAGGCACCCAACTAAATTGGGATCAAATTACCGTAAGTACCTTGTACAATTAATTATATACACAATATCATTTCTCTGAACAATCCCGTAGACCTTCAGAGGCATGTTGATGATATGCATGGCCTCGGGGAAATGCCGAGTCACCATGTATGTTTGGATCCAGACACATGTATACTCTTAATCAGAGTGTCTGTTTCTTATTATTGTACACCAAGTTTTAAGGATTCGTAAATCCTATGCAAACATTCTGACTCAATATAAAAGGTTTGGGGCGTATTCACCTTGTATGTTTATAATCAGTTTCTTTTACTGATTCCAGTTTTCTGATTCTTCTTCTTGTTTTGTTACCTCGGACCTATAATACGAGAATAACATTTTGTATAAATAACTAGATCAGCGATCTAGCTTTAGACCTTTAGTCTATTTCGTATAGCTTTAACCTTGATAAAATCATTTGTTTATATAAAACACTTGGACCTTTAGTCCCCTTCTTTATATACCATTTATATGCTACGTTTCTTCTTCAGGAAGAAACGTCTATACTGAGTTTCTTCTTCAAAAAGAAACATTAATTTAATAATTATAACCTCTTGTATTATATTTCTTAGTCATAAAGAAATACTATTTTTTACTATAACTTTTGCTTAAGAAAAGTTATATACTACATAATTGTAATCAAGGTTCGGCTATAACTTCGACTATGGTCTTAAGCCATTTATAATAATAAGATAATAACTTAGACGGAACCCCTTACCTCGCACGGGTATTCGGAGTTAGATATTCCTAAGTTTATACGGGCAGCACTTCTACTCTATACGCATATTTATCGAGGCATTCTTGATCCACCTTTCTTGGCACGCAAATCGAGGCAGTGTGTAGGTGTCGCCGGGTCGTGCACGTACTTTGAGGAAAACACCGGGTATTAGGTACGGATTACGAGGTCATGATTGTCGGGTCGGTGGTACGCAAAACGGTGTTCGGCACACAAACCGAGGTAGAGAGAGTGTGGATTTCTAGAGAGAGAGTGGACGTGGGTGTGAGGGAATGAGCCGTGAGGCTCCCCTTTTATAGCCAGTTTTGGATCCCATCGCGGTACGCGATGGGCTCCTCTTTCAACTCCGTCGCGTACGCGACGCCGCCATTTTTGCATGAACGCCACGTGGCATGCCACGTGTCCTGCCGCCACGTGTCCCTGAGTCATCACGGTCCATCGCGGTACGCGTTGGCCGTCTTCTTGGACTCATCGCGTAACGCGATGGATCCCTGGATAATATTTTTCACTTTTAGTCCCTCTTCTTTGATACCTTGTCATTTCTAGGTCTAAATCTCATTGTCGAAAAATACTAAGGCGGCTCTTAAGCGGCTCGCGGTGATGCGAGCGTGCGAAGTGCGCCATCAAAGCGCCACATTGCGCCCAACGCCCTTCGCCGTCGCCATCGTCCTCCTCCGAGCCCGTGCGCATGCGCGTAGGGGGCTACGCACCCTCTGCTAGGACCACTTGGTGCATGATATTCATAAAAGAATATTATTATGGAAAATCTTTTCCTTATAAAGAGCTTCCATTTATTTACCACTTTCCATGTGGGATAGATTCCATCTTCCTTATTTATACCATAGTGTAATGTTTCCACTTTCTTACATTTTCCAATGTGGGATGGAGTTTTATTATTTTCCTTCATATAAGAATACTTAACTTAGGAAATATTTTTATTTCCTTATTTTTCTTATAATTCCTTATTTAATATTTTCTCATTACTTATCTTGAGATTATTTTTGATCCCTCGACTTTCCTAAGTTGTCAAATTTGGATCGAAATTTTGGGGATGTTACACAAGAATTAAGGAAGTCAATATGGAAGGTGAATATGGCACGTATTAAAAGAGATATGGAGCTAGAATTAGAGCTAGTATCATGGAAATATATATCATATCTTTTAACTTTAAGTTCCTTCACAAGGACATGTTTAAGAAAATGGTCTTCCCAAACCAATCAATTGTGGTGATGCAACTGTACATCAAAGAGTTCAATTTGATAACCACAATGATCATAAATGTGAAGACTACCAATTTTGAAGTTACATGTGTTGAATAAGATGTTTCAATAGCAAAACTTTATGAAGCACAAAATTTTTCTCGATTTGGTTTTGATAATTTTGATTAGAATTTTTTTTTTCTTATTCGGATTTTTGAGGGAAAAAATCTTTTGAGGGTGGAGTAATGTTAGGTAGTAAATAGTAGAGGGTCTAAAGTGTAAATGTTCAATAGTTAGAGTTATAATTGTAATAGGTTATACATATACATTAATCGTGAATGTGAAATGTATCGATGAATTGATTTGGTTTTCCTCTCTCTGTTCTTCTTCCTTTCTCTTTACCGATCTTAATCTCTTGATTGCCCGTTTGTATCGTAACAACCTGGGTCGAGTTCGGGCCCGTGTATTGTTTTTTAAAAGTCATACCCTATGTATCGAGTTCGGGTCGAATATAGAATCGGGTATTATAAAACCGGGTATTTTTTCAAAAAATTTCTCTCTCTAAAAATGACATATTTCACAATTTTTTCCCAAACTAGTGTTGATGGAAAAACTATTTACCATTTTGGTGTTCATTGAAAACTATTTACCAAACTAGTGTTTTCCATCCATATTTCACTTTTTACTTTTAAATTAACTTATTAATGCATTTTTATTTCTATTTCTTTCTATTAGTTCATCAATTATCTATTTTATTTCATTTTTCTTATATATTTTCATTTAATCAATACAATACCTTTTTTATAAATATTTATTTCTCATTCAACTGTTTCTTATTTTTCTTTACTTACTTCTAACTCTCTCTCTCTTTTCACTTCTCTTATTTGATTTTTTTAAATATATCACTTTTTTGTTCTTTTGTTTTAGAATATATTGATCACTAGTTTGAGGCCCGTGTATTACACGGTAATTGATGAAAATTTTAACCTTAACCATTAAGTGAAATACACTCAAGAAAATGATCTTATATTGTTAATACAATTACAGTTTACACTTAAATTACAAAATAAGATTACACATATATGTTACAAATAAATAAAACATTCTTTGTATACTACATTTGTGATTATAATGGTCAGTATACATTGTTTATCAAAAATCAAAATCATTAGTCCATGTTTACCTGTAACTCTTGATAAGGTAACGTATCTTGACAGTGCATGTTCAACCTGGTTAAAAAAACCCCGTTAATACATGAACACATAAAGACCCGTTATTCAACCTGAGCCTGCCGCCCATTTCGACAATAACAAATAGTTGTAATTATTATTCCTAGATATTTGATACCTTATTTAAAAAAAACCCATTTTGACAACACCTGTTCAAGGACAAAGCACACAGAAGATATTTTAAAATGATTCGCCCTGACCCGTACATTTTCTCGATTATATTGTTTATAGTTTTAATCATTTGCATTATAAATAGGCTCGTTTTGGCCCAAAAATGTTTTGGTCGTAACCTGTTTTGATTCGAACCTATTTTTGTCAAAACAAACTTTTGGTCGAACCAAATGGACTTATTTTAAATTCACTTTGAACCAAACTAACCCGTAACAGGTTGTGCAAATACCAGATTGTCTAATCATATTTATAACTATTATAAGTATATGACGGTGTCAACGTAATTAAACAAAATATTTAAAGATGCCATTTACAAGCAGGAAAATGGTTGAATACCAACAGTTTAAAATTTTGAAAATATTTAACCATGACTTTAGTAATAGTAACATCGACTGCACAGACCCGACTTTAGTAACTCCTTGACATAAAAGCAAAAAGTCAGATAGATTGTGAAAGAGCAACATATTTGCATATTAGACGCCTAGAAAGATACAACAGTGTGTACCTTGTGAAAGAGATCTGCAACTCCTTGAAGTAGTGCTTAAACAGGATGTCAATCTCGCAGCAGCAATCGCATTACGTAACAGTAACATCGACTGCACACACCCGAGTTCCGAAGGCCACCTATCAGTCAGATAGATTATCACAAACTCATTAATAACAAAATATTATTTCGTAACTAAAAGGCAAGTGAAACATTGTATAAGATATATTAACAATAGTGCTTTAAACACATTTACAACAGTCAATGCCTAACTTATGACATGGCGTATTTATGTGTACTGGCATCAATGAAATGAATAATAATCAGATGAATGATGATAATAATAATAATAAAAATAATAATATCGAAAAAGTCAGATGAATAATAATAATAATAATAATAATAATAATAATCATTAGATGAATGGTGATTTCTTCATGTGTAATAATAATAATAATAATAATATCAAATACACATGATCTGTAAAGAGCTAATTAATACATAAATCTCAAATTAAACATAGTAGACCTAAACCTTCAATCAATCTAATATTAAAATTCAATCAAAATAATAATAATAATAATAATAATAATAATAATAATAATAATAATATTACCTGGTGAAGATGAGAGAAAGAGATTTAGGGATTTTGAGGTCCACCGCTGCGTAGTATATGTGTATATATAGTAGATATAGTGAAGGGGGCGATCGTAGTGGTGGCCGTGGAGAGGGTCTATTTCGTTGTGGGAACTTGGGGTGGTGGTGGAGGCCATGGAGAGGGCCGATGGAAAGGCATACGTGATAGAGTTGGGAGAAATTTGGTATCTATGGTTTGATTGGATAATGGATAAGAGGTTTGAATAACAAATAAAGTGGGTGGGTAATGACTCATGTAGTATCCATATTTAAGAAAATGGGTTAAAAAGTATGAGAATGAATGAGAGTGTGACAAGTGGCATATAATAGTAGATATTTATTAGAGTAGTAAGATTTTATGAATTTTATTTTCCGGGTTTAATTTTGGTATCATAACGAACATAACTAATTCCGATCGAATTTGTGTCGAATAGTAGCCAAGATGTATGGGTTTTACGAACGCCCGAGTTTTCCAAATTATGTTTTTATTTTTTGTATTAAATATGCTCATTTTACGAATTTAGTGTTCTTGTTTAGTTCCGGTACCGCATAACTTAACCGATACTGGCCGTATTGTAGGTTCCCTGGATGGATCTGCACGGGATATCTCGATCTACGTAGGTGCGGAATCCCTGCGTAGGTCGTTACGAGCGTAGAAGACACGAATAGATCTAACACGATACGATAAACAAACACGTTATATTATAACCAAAACACGTGATACAATATCACTATTACAGACACGAACTCTCGTCCTCACGTTACAGCTCTCGTAACTTCGATAATGATCACACGAACCCCTTTTCTAAGCTAAGCCGTAACCTATATAAATACACGACAACTTCGCCTGGCATGTTCAGGCAAAGTTGTCCATAACTTCGCTTGACTAACAAGTTCGCCTAAACAGCAAACTTGTTAGTAACTTCGCTTAAGACATATAAAACATAATTAATCATTACAGACTCGATTACAGACACTAGACTATGAACTACTGACATTATGCACCAACAGACTCCCCCTTGGCAGTAGCTTCATGTCTTGATCTTCAAGCACGTGTCTTGTAATCTTCAATCTCTTGGTCTTCATGCATGTACTCCTTCTCTCACGCATACCGTGACTACTCGCTGATATTTCCTCGCTTATTCTTTCCAAGCAGGAATATAAAATATCTTCTTTTCATTTAACACCTACAGATCAGCTTTCGATAAATTAACAAGATGCATCGGATCATACACTCTTAGCACTTCTTGTTCGTCTTCGTCTTCCATCACGGCTTCAGCAGTCTGGCAATCAACATACCACCATTTAAGATCTTTCAACACATCTTGAGGCATAGTCTTCATTGGAACCTCTTCCATGCATCGAATCGGTTTGTACTTCATTACCATCCATGGCTTGCCATCTGCTCTCATTCCTCTTTCCTTATCTACCACTAGCTTTCCCTTCTGTGGCTTTAATAACTCAAACTTCTTTTCTTTAATACTTTCTTTCCACACGATCTTCCCAATAACTCTGGCCATGTTGTCGTCACTTCTATTAATCAACCCCAATCTAGCCAAATCCTTCACCTCACATTCAGGCAATGTATTGAGAGATCTTAACGTCCTCTTAAAGTATTGGATCCCATCATATCTTTTCACCACGAACACTTTTAACTGTTCATCATATAGCCAACAGATAATTCCTTTCTTTGATTCAGCATAGCCTTTTATTATAACTTTTCTTGAACATGGTTGGAACAGCAGGCTTCTTAGTTTTGATAAACCAATGAGCATAGCCTTCCTTCCATCTAGGCTGCTCCTCCCATTCTGTATCATCATCTACTGTATCTTGACATACATCTGACTTTTCAACTTCAGGGATCTCGTGTTCAACATTCTCCTCAACTATTTCACCTTCTTCAACATCATCTTCTATCACAATTTCTGCACCAATCTTTTCAATCTCTTCGACTGGTAGAACATCATCTTCACACATAAATTCATCATCCAACTCCTTCAAGGCATCGATCACATCATCTCCCATCTCCTCGTCATCTACCATCACCACCTCATCACCACCAGAACCGCCAGCTGCACCTGCAGACTCCCCCTGAGCTGTGGAAGTCCCAAGAGCTTGAGTAGTTCTTGGCAACTCACCACCTGCACCTTTCGATGCATTGGGATCATCGTCTCTGTCATTCTTCTTCTTTGTCCTGAGCTCGTCGCCTTTACAGCTCGTCTCCCCCTGAGATGCCAAGAACTCCTTCATAGCATCTATAATTTTCAATCTCGACACAGTCGAAACACCTTTGTTAAACATCAAAGAACATGATATACGATGTATCGACACTACGAACCTTGAATACGAATCGGAAACTGAAAGAAAAGAACAAAGATTGAAATCGGAAAACAAGTTCGCCCGAAACTGGATAAGTTCGCTGGAATTTCGGAATAAGTTCGCTGTGTTCTTGGAATAATGAAACGTTGACTTTTAAAAACCTTTATATAGGGTCTGGGTTATACAGGCGAAGTTACGGTTAACTTCGCCTAGGGCGAAGTTATTCACAAGTTCGCCGATATATCAAATTTTACAAAATCAACCCCTATAATTTGAACAATTTGCAATTAAGTTTTAAAACTTCCTTAAAGAGTTACATGACACGATCAAGACTAAGTAACCAAGTATAAAATCAACAACTACATAAATAGGAAAAACTTTTAAAAATTAAAGTACAAGGGATCAAATTTCAGTCTAGACAGGGACTACCATGTTTTAGAAAAGATCCGAACAGGAATCATACTAACTACGTGACTGTCACATAGATCCGTGTTTAGCTGTATTATGACATAAAGAAACAGGTTGTAAGTATGTACATAACTTAAATGGTTTTCATCGTTTCTGTGATACGAGTTAAGTTCAAATAAGCTCAAAAATTAAGTGGGCAACAACTCAGAGATTATGATGCCTCCTATCTATTCTCAAAGCGTATTTGGCTTTCCCCAAGTCACCCCGAATTGACTTCGACCCGTGGTCACCCCGAATTGACTTCGACCCATGGTGTCTGATTAAGTTGTAAGTATTCTTCGATCTTTAGACTCTGCTTCCCGTTCTCTTTCTTACATCATGATTGACATTTTAAGTTAAAGAATGTCTCAATGACTTAAATTTTTTTTTTTTTTTTTTTAAACAAACACATAGAGAACAACTGCAAGTCCCGAATCTGGATCACTGCAGTCTCTTGACACGCTTTCTTCACGGGAATCAGAACACTAACAGGCTCGTGTATGACTGGGTAATCGCTTTTCTGCCTATCATTCGGAAAGATATATATGAAGACATGCAGAACTCTTAAGAAGTTTCCACATAAAATCGAGTAGATTTAGTTAGTATCACTTCTACTTTTACGCACCATAAAAAGCTACCATGACATACAATGACTGTTCTTAAGCCTTTTAAGCCTAATAACTTCACTAGTTAAGTACACAGAATCAGTATATCTATCATTTTCCAAGGTTGGATCAATTTTCTGTTAAACATAGCAAACGAACTTCTTACGAAGTAGTAGACTTGAAAAATAATTTTATTTCCCTTAAAGAAAAATTTAACTTCTATCGCCCCGACCAAATCAAAGTCTTCAGGTCAACGGCTATCCCGAAGATCCAATGGATCAGCTAGACCGACCACATACTAGTATGTGTCCTTCTAACTAAGTATGATCGACTAATTTTAAGCGAAAGAATGAAAACTCATCATAAACCGCCCCGGTCACTTTCAGTCGTCTGGTTAATGGCTATCCTCATATTCTACAAGTAAAAATGAGGACCAAACATATCCTAAGACATGTCCATCAAACTGAGGTAACCGACATTGTTCTAAGCGATGTGACGTTTTTTTTTTTTTTTTTAATATGCACAAAAAGCATGGTTACTCGGGATTGATCATCCCATTCAACTCAACAAGGTTTTGAAATCTTGATTTGTCAAACGCTTTAGTATATAAATCAGCGAAATTATCAAGCGTATCCACCTTTTCAAGCACAATCAGTTTCTTCTCAGCACAATCCCGTATAAAATGATGACGTATGTCAATATGTTTAGTTTTACTGTGCTTCACGGGATTGTTAGTTACTGAGATAGCAGCTGTGTTATCAGTGCAAATAGGAGTAAGTGAGAAATTCAGACCATAGTCGCGCAACTGTTGTTGAATCCAAAGAACCTGGGAGCAGCAGTTGGATACTGCCATGTATTCTGCCTCACATGTTGAAATTGCGACTGAAGTCTGCTTCTTGCATTGCCACGACACCAATCTGCCACCTAGAAACTGACATCCTCCAGTTGTTGACTTCCGACTCTGATTGCACCCTCCATAATCAGAATCTGTGTAAGCGACTAGCTCCAAGTCTCCTCCCTTCGCGTACCACAACCCCAGCTTAGGTTTGCCTTTGAGATACCGCAAGATCCTCTTCACACCCTTCATGTGAGATTCTTTTGGGTTTGCCTGAAAACGAGCACAAAGACAAACTGCAAACATAATATCAGGCCTAGAAGCAGTTAAGTACATTAAAGAACCTATAATAGCCCGATACTGAGTTGGGTCCACATCTGCGTCATTGTCAGAATTAGCACCCAATTTATGGTTGACGCAGATTGGAGTATCGAATGGAGTGCTGTCCTCCATCTTGAAGCGTTTGAGCACATCATGGACATACTTGGTCTGATGAATGAACATCCCATCCTTCTTCTGATCAACCTGCAATCCTAAAAAGAAAGTTAGTTCACCCATAGCACTCATTTCAAACCTTTTCTTCATGACGGCCTCAAACTGCTGACACATGGAGACTTTTGATGCAGCAAAGATAATGTCATCCACGTAGACTTGCACCAGCAGGAAGTCGCTTCCTTCTCTCTTGAAGAACAACGTGCTATCTATCTTCCCTCTTTCAAACCCATTTTCAAGCAAGTAATCTGATAAAGTTGAGTACCAGGCACGAGGTGCCTGATGTAGTCCATACAACACCTTACTTAGCTTGTACACGTGATCAGGAAAGTCTGGGTCAGGAAAACCCGGAGGTTGCTCAACGTACACAACCTCATCAACTTTCCCATTTAGGAACGCACTTTTCACGTCTAACTGAAATACCTTCATCTTCTTATAAGCAGCAAATGCCAAAAACAATCTAATGGCTTCCAATCTTGCCACAGGAGCGAACACTTCATTATAATCAATCCCCTCTTGTTGATTAAAACCTTTAACGACTAGCCTCGCCTTGTTTCTTATAATAATCCCTTTCTCATCTCTCTTGCACTTAAAAACCCATTTTGTGCCTATCGCATGCACATTCTTTGGTTTTTCAACCAAAGTCCAAACTTCCATTTTCTTGAATTGAGCCAGCTCTTCTTGCATGGCCTCGACCCACGAGCTGTCCTTTAGAGCCATTTGGTAATTCTTTGGTTCAATCTGGCTGATAAAGCAGGTGTACAAGCATTCGTTGATTATGCCTGTCTCCTGAATGCTTGTGTAAACACAGGTGTGCTCATTCAAGCTACGTCTTGTTTGTACACCGGAGGACACATCACCAATCACATTCTCCAAAGGGTGATCTTTATGAATTCTCGTGGTCGGAACAGAACCGACATGCAAATTGTCTTCCAAGTTAGAAGAGAGCTCGTCAATGGTTGTTTCTTGCTGAGAGTGAAACGGATTGAAAAATTCTTCTTCAGGAAAGGCAGCAGGGGTATCGATAGCATTTGATGAGGAAGGTTGACATTTATCAAACAGCTGTCTTTGCACTATATTTTCTTCTTCATCAAGGATCATCTTCGTAGCAACTCTCTCTTCTTCTTCTGCACTATCCAAATACGGTATGTTAAAAGACTTAAAAAGTCTATCATAGTCGAAAAACTCAGCAGGTCCGTTGCTTGGTTTTGGCGGTTTGTAACTTGTGATATCGGTGTTACACACCACCTCAACCTTGCTAGTCGATGTATTAAAGACACGTCTGTTGGGAGTCCCAACAACATAACCGACTAAGATTCCTTCATCGGCTACTTCACCAAATTTAGAATTTGTCTTTAAAATCGAACAAGGGGACCCGAATGATTCAAGACCACTCAAGTTAGGCTTCCTCCCATGCATAAGCTCATAACACGTTTTATTAAGTCTTTTAACAGTCAAGACTCTATTCAGGATATAACAGGCTGTAGCAACAGCTTCAGCCCAAAACACCACAGGAAGCTTCGAATCAGCCAGCATTGTTCTGGCTCCTTCAATTAACGTTCTGTTCTTCCTTTCAGCCACTCCATTCTGTTGCGATGTATACGGAGCGCTGTATTGGTGTTCAATCCCTTTCTGAAGGCAGAAGATCTCCATCTCAAAATTTTTGAACTCAGTTCCATTGTCACTCCTGATGAACTTAACCCTTTTATCCATAACGTTCTCAACTTTGGTAATCAAATTCTTCACCATCTGAGCCGTTTCATCTTTTGATTTCAGGAAATATACCCACGAATATCGTGAGTAATCATCAGTGATCACCAAGCAATAAGAAGTACCTCCTAGACTTTTTGCATTCACGGGACCGAAGAGATCCATGTGAAGCAATTCTAGAGTACTGACAATAGAATTGACCTTCTTGGTGTGATGGGAGTTCTTGTGCTGCTTTCCCTTCTTGCACGCTAGACATTTGTCTTCAAAGTTGAAACTTTTCAAGGGAACACCTAGCACAAGTCCATTCTTGACAATGTGGTTCATCTTCCGAAGATGAATGTGCCCCATTCTCCTATGCCACAATTCGGACTCCGATTCGCTCGCTTTTGTCATAAGGCATGATTCTTCCGTGGCCATTTCAGTCGACCTCATATCCATAATATACGTATTCCTCTCACGTGGAGCCTTCATCACAATCCACTCCTCTGGTATCTGAAAACCAGGATGTAACACAATCGCCTCATTCTTTGTAAAATGTACGGTGTACTCCTTATCACAGATCTGCGACACACTCAGCAGATTGTGCTTCAATTCTTCGACAAAGTTTACTTTTTCTAGAGTCATCTTTCCATTAGACACCGTTCCCATTCCTGTAATCTTGCCTCCACTTTCTCCTGCAAAGCTCACTCTCCCTCCTTGAACAGGTTTCAAATCGTGTAACAAGTTTTTGTTACCCGTCATGTGCCGGGAACAGCCGCTATCCACAACCCAAAGATTATTGGCAGCCCTGTTCAACTGTTCCTGCACGATTAAAGCAAAAGATTAGAATCTAGGGACCCAAGACCAATTGGTCTTGGATCTATACATCCCGAACCTTGGCTTTCCAAAGTTAGTCTCTGTATAATTCCTGTAAGTCCTATTAGTATACCTCCTTGTAGATTGATTGTGAGGCCTTCCAAACCTTTGTGAATTGAAAGAATTATAGCTTGTGGTTTGGTTATTAGCAGTGTAAAACTGAGATTGGTTTCTTTGAAAACCTGAATTAGTCACATTTCTGAATTTTGAATGGTTTTCATTTTTAACAGTATTATAATTACCATTAGGCTTAGTCTCAGTTTTGGTATGCCTCACACCTCTGAATCGCTGCTTCAGAGGGCAATCTGCAACTAGGTGCCCTAATTGATTACACCTAAAACAACACCTATGTTCAACCTTTTTATCAACAGGTGTTTTAGATGTCGAGGCTTTATTACCGCCCGTTTGTCTCACATAAGGTGGGACATACGGGTTTAGCGGAGAACTCTTTTTAGTTGTTTTATCTTTCTCTCCACTATCTGGTAACACTGCCTCCTCCTTTGTCTTACCAGGCTCGGATGACTTATCCGAACTTGATGAGACTGGACTCGGATCAGAAATTTTAACACTTGACACAGGCGTACTTGTTTCGCCTCTACTAACATCTGGTTCTTTACTAGTTACCTTAATTGGAACTGTCTGAACAACCTCAAAGTCAACAGATTTCTGAACACTAGGATTAAAAGTGTAATTGTGATTATAAGGTGGTGGAACCTCATGATAACCAATTCCTCCCCTCTTAACAGAGGAACCTTGATCACTAACAAGGTGATCAAGAATAGCAGAGGAATTTCTGAACTGCTCAAGTTTTCTATTCAGTTCCACCACTTTCACCTGGTGATCAGCAATCTGTTTTTCTCTTTCAGCTATTAGCTTGGTTTTTTCTTCCAAAACTTCATAGCTTAGATCAATCACTTGTATTTTTTCAGCAAGTTTTGCTTTTAGACTTTTAATATCCTTTTCACAAGCTTTTATTTTAACTTTATAGCTATTTTCTCTTGCTTTAGTAAAGTGATGATCTTCTTTTAAAGTTTTAAACTCAGCATCCAAACCAACATACTGATCAGTTATAGTTGCTAATTGCTCAGACAAGTTTTCACATTTAGAACAAGTAGGTTTAGAACATACCTCGGAGAGCTGGTCTTTAACATCTGCCATGAGAGCTTTTTCTTCTTCGGTAACCTTCTCATTTCCTTCAGTTTCAACCTTCGCCAAATTGGCATGTTCGAAAGTTTCTTCAGAATGCAGGTTCCAGTTGTATTCACCATCTTCTCTGGAAATCATAGCACTATAATCTTTAGAACCCGCATTATGCTGTGTAGACTTGCCTTGACCACATTCTACACGCTCATTTCTGCACTCCTTAGCAAAGTGGCCGTTTTGCTGACAGTTGTAGCATCTTACCTTCATCTTGTCAAACCCTGGCCTTCCACCGACAAACTTTCTTCCGGTCTTTTTCATAAACCGTTTCACTCTTCTCACGATCATAGCCATCTGCCATTGCAGATCCATTTCTTCCAGATCATCAGCATCAATCTGGTCATAGTCTTCATCCAACATAGCTGGATCAACAATCTTCCCCTGAATGTAGTTCTCATAGGAAGCAATAAAAGAAGCATAGAGAGCAAACTGCTCTTCAGCAGATTTGACACTCATAGGCATCTTAGAGTAGTTGTTGCTAGGAATACTTGGAGAGCAACTACTCTTGCTTGCTTGCGGTTTAGAAGCACTAGATCCACTTGCTACAAAGCAAACATCACCATTCGTGTTGACTGACACATGCCCCTCATGTGATGAGTTGGCACCCGACTCTCCCTTCGAGTAGTAGGCAGCTGATTCAGTCTTCGAACCTGAACTAGAGTTGACTTTAGTACCATACATACCTGGATCTTGAACCTGATCCGTAGGTGTCTCCTTTCTAACCATGTTAAGCTCAAAGGTTCGGAGCTTGTTGACTGCCGTTTCCAGATCATATTGGGGAAAGTCTTTGTCTTCCCTCATCAGCACCGTGTACATCTCCCATTTTGGTGGGAGAGCATCAAGAAGCTTCTCAACTATCTCTTCTTCTCGGTAAGAAATTGAATAGTTGCTCAGTTCAGTCATCAGATGATAATATCGGGTGATGATATCATCTAGAGATTCATTCTTCAAATACTTGAAGACTGAGAACTGGGTTTTGAGCAATTTGATCTTAGAAGCACGGATTCCCACATTTCCTTCAAACCGGTTCTCAAGAGCTTCCCAAAGCTCTCTTGCTGTCTTGTACTTTCTAAACGTATGAAGGATCTCTTGTGGAAAAGCCATAGTGATAGCAGCATGAGCCTTGCTCTCGGCCTCATACATCTTTTTCTCTTCATCTTCCATTTTGCTGTACTTCTTGATCTGATCACGACCTTCGTACTCCATAGTTGGTGGAATATAACCATCCTGGATGCATACCCACATCTTTGCATCCCGGTACTTGACATATAGTTCGAACCGATCCTTCCATGCAACGAAATCGGTTCCCTTCAGCAACCTTGGTGCTTTTGTAGCTGAGCCTGCTTCTACTTCCATCTTTACTAACTCAGAGATGTTAATTGATGACATCTTTCTCGAAAACTAAGAAACCCGAAAAAATCAAAAAAAATTTCTTCTGAAAAGTACTGTAGGCGAAGTTACGGATAACTTCGCTTAGACTTAACTTCGCTGGATCTTTCTTAAATTCTTCTGAAAAGTACTGTAGGCGAAGTTACGGATAACTTCGCTTAGACTTAACTTCGCTGGATCTTTCTTAAATTCGCGTGACTTGGCGAAGTTGAGTGTAACTTCGCTTAGGGTAAGCGAACTTAGGAAGTAGGCGAGGTTGTAGAGAACTTCGCTTGAGTTAGGCGAACTTGAGAAGGTAGGCGAAGTTGTGGATAACTTCGCTTAACCTTATATCTTCGCCGAAACCCTACGAACAGTGACGGCAACTTCGCCTGATGAACACGAAGTTTCTGCAGATCTGATTTCTGGGCTTTTCGAGGTTTTTGACGGTGTAAAGGGTTGAATACGATGGTAGGAGGTAAGAATGACACAAAAACACAGAAAACACGTCCCGCGAATAGTCGAAACGGGACGATTTCTACACCCGCGTGAATATCCCGAACCACACAATCGAGCCGAAGCTCTGATACCAATTGTAGGTTCCCTGGATAGATCTGCACGGGATATCTCGATCTACGTAGGTGCGGAATCCCTGCGTAGGTCGTTACGAGCGTAGAAGACACGAATAGATCAAACACGATACGATAAACAAACACGTTATATTATAACCAAAACACGTGATACAATATCACTATTACAGACACGAACTCTCGTCCTCACGTTACAGCTCTCGTAACTTCGATAATGATCACACGAACCCCTTTTCTAAGCTAAGCCGTAACCTATATAAATACACGACAACTTCGCCTGGCATGTTCAGGCGAAGTTGTCCATAACTTCGCTTGACTAACAAGTTCGCCTAAACAGCGAACTTGTTAGTAACTTCGCTTAAGACATATAAAACATAATTAATCATTACAGACTCGATTATAGACACTAGACTATGAACTACTGACATTATGCACCAACACGTATTCGGGTTGAATAGTCGCTGCAATTCTTGGTTTTACCAACGCCCATGGTGCATTTTTCTTTTTTGTCTTTAAATGTGATATTTTACACATTTATTTTTTTGGTTTAGTTCCGGTACTATAGCAAACCTAATCATTACATATGGAATTCACATTAGTATCGCTTAGGTTCCACGGTACCGAAATTAAACCTGAAAAATAAATTCATAAAATTAACGTATTTAGAAAAAATAACAATAAAATCGGTAAAACCAAGTATTACAGGTGCGAATTCAAGCTTTATTAATTTGGTTCGTTACAATACCTGAACTAAACCCAAAAAACAAATTCCGTAAAATGAACATATATTTTTAATAAAGAAAAAGACAATAAAATATATTAACTCAAAAGAAAATCAAATAAGAGAATAAATAAAATAATAATAATGATTTAGAAAAAATAAGAAAAATTGAATAATAAAAAAATATCTGAGAGAAGCTATCGGATTAATCAAATGAAAATATATAAGAATTATGAAATAGAAATAAATAATGGATTAATTAACGGAAGAAATACAAATGCATTAATAAGCTGATTTAAAAGTAAAAAGTGAAAAATAGGTGGAAAACACTAGTTTGGTAAATAGTTTTCAATAAACATTAAAATGATAAATAGTTTTTTCACCAACACTGGTTTGTGAAAAAAAACTCCATATTTCACATGTAACAATATTAATTACACATCGTGAACCTCGCTGTTGACTCGTTTCTATTGAAACTTGAAAGAATGAGAAAAGAGGCAGAAACCATTGAGAAACATGTTGGAAAGTGGCAACTAATATACCGGTACTGGCCACACATATAAAATCCACTTCAATTCATTCTACTACATCACATCCAAACATTCCAAATGCCTCTCCGTAACAAGCTAACCTTAATTCCCGATCAAAGATATCCTCACGATGATCATCAATGGACACTTGTGTTCCTCATCATGATGCCTAACACCCTCGGTGCCATCGTCCGTGCCATTCGCCTTAACGACTATTCCTTAACGTTCCTCTGCGTATCCGTTTGTGTGTGCGTGTTTTTGCTGCAATCATGCGTTTCTAAATACGTATCTTTGCCTAAAAACGAGAACTGGAGACGGAAATTTTGGTTGAAACTGAACATGTGGTTGCTCTATACAGCGGTCTCGTTTGGATTTGTTTATCAGTTTGCGGATTTCTTTCTTCCACAAGTGACATTGGTTTTGTACAGTGTTGTGAGTTTGTGTAGTGTGTTTTTGTTCTATGCGTTTGTAATTGTTGATCTTGCTAAGTATTGGAAGATTTGGAGGTATGGTGAGGATGATCATCGGTTGTCGGAAAATCGGAGTTTAGATGCCGGTAAATTCAAGTGTTACTCCGTCTCAGTTTGGGAGAAAGTGTGATTAGTTATGTATCTATTTGTTTAACGCGCCATTGTATTAGACTAACGTATGTATGTTGTTTTAGTTTAAACTTTAAAGTAGTTGTAATCCATTTATATATACAGTTGAACGCGCCGAAGAATTATTGATAACGTGTTAAAAGAAACACTTTTGACTTTGGGAATGAGAAGAAAACGGTTAACCTTTTCAAACTCCTTTTGACCGGTCATCTCAACTAATAACAATAAATATGACCGGTTTGTTTTTTTTTTTTTTTTTTTTTTTGAACGACCAACTAACTAACGTCGGGTACTCCGTACGTGGCCCTCATTGGCTGGTGGCCCGAGCCGGCCACTAGTCCGGACGGACGGAGCCCCTAGCGGTCCACATATTGAGGGATTCACCGGATAAAACCCGACCCCCACGCCCGCCAAATGGCACGACAGCGAGGAGCCGGTAAAACCGGGTGAGATCAGAACTCGAACTCTGGCAAGCCAGGGTCATCCCTCATATCTCCCATATAAATTGGTGATAGTGAGGTTTGAACCTCCTACCTCTCACTTTCAAAATGAGTGCTCTACCATTGAGCCACAAACAATTTACATATGACCGGTTTGTTAGGTTGATTTTTTAAAAACTATAATTAACAATTTCACTTAAATCCCACAATTATGGTCTAGTGGTATCAGGCTTGAGTTTTCCGGTGAAAACTCAAGTTCAAATCATATTTGTGTCACTTTTGGTTGGTTGAATATTTGTAATGAAGGATTTGAGCTAGGTCTTGTGTAGGCCTGTAAACGAACCGAGCGTTCGGTGAACTGTTCGTGAATTGTTCGGCGGGAAGTTCGTTTATGTTCGTTTATTTAATAAACGAATGAACATGAACAAAAAGTTTGTGTTCGTTTAATTAAACGAACAAACATGAACACATGTTCTGTTCGTTCATTTATGTTCATAAACGTTCGTTTATTTATTCCTGTTTATTTATGTTTGTTTATGTATTAATAAAAAATAATTAAATATTATTTGGATGAGTCATTTACTTAAAGTTTTATATTTGTTAATTTGTTTTCATTTATGTCCGTTTATGTTTGTGTTCATATATGTTCATTTATCTTTGTTCAGTTATATTCGTTTAGATTTTAAAAAAAATAACTTAAACGAACAAAAATGTTCATTTTTTAAATAAAAAACATGAACATAAATTATTGTTCAACTAAGTGTTCGTGTTCGTTTTTTGTTAAGTGAACGGACACGAACACGCCCATGTTTGTGTTCGTTCAATTCGTTTACACGGTTTCATTAATCACATTGATGAATATATCAGTCTCAATCTCTAGGCTCTGCCGTTTTATTTGTGTTCGTTTGTGTTCGTAAACCGTTCGTGAACACATTAATTTCCTTAACGAACGAACACGAACATAAAATCACGTTCGGTAAGTGTTCGTGAACACATTATTTTCTTAACGAACGAACACGAACAAGGCCTTGTTCGTGTTCGATCGGTTCGTTTACAGCCCTAGTCTTGTGCAAAGGTTGTCGGTTCAAACCCTAAGCTCACCCGGTTTTTGTCCCACCGTGTGTTACGCTAGAGAATTCTACTCTTATGGTGGCACAACGACTGTCAAGTGGTAATCGGCGGTATGGTTTCCGGGGGAAAGCCCAAGCCACACTTTGGAGCCAGTGTGGGCTCAGTTAAGACAACATAGTTTGGTCAGAGTAGGCATCTGGACTTTTCAAATCTAAATAGTGCGATAGCCTAAATATAAAAAAAGTCATCGTTCTAAAAAAACAATTTCACTTAAAATTTATATAAGTTGATTAAAGCGAAACATGAGCATCCATAAATTTTGTTTTAAAACGAGACATGAACGAGAGAATGTTTTCTTCATGAGAAGAGTTCCTAACCAATTTAGAGGCCTTTTATTACATAGTAGGGTGTAAAAGAAAGCCCCACGAATTGACCTTGCTCAGATTTGTGCATTTCGAGCATTGTGTAGTCTTGAGCTCATAATGAAATCCAGTTTAACAAACTTAATCTTAACTCTAGCTTGAGTTTACTATTATTTATTTTTATTTTGTCTATATAGTATAATACATCAACTTGCATATGACTTAGTATAATAATCATAATTATTAATTATATATATAACATTCGTTGGGTTCGTAGGCCTTTTGTTTAGGTTGAATTTAGAGCTGTAAGCGAACCGGACGTCCGGCGGACGTCCGGGCGTCCGTTCGGCAAGAAGTTCGTTTATGTTCGTCCGTTTAATAAAAGAACCGGACATGGACACAAAAATTTCGTTCGGCAAGCTTAACGGACGAACACGGACAAGGGCCAAGTCCGTTCGATAGTGTTCGTGAACGTCCGGTAACGTTCGTCCGATTACGTCTGGTAATGTCCGACAGGTATCGTTAGTGTTTATATCTATCCAACATTGTAATTTAACTGTGGAATTTCTAGTGTTATTAATAACACTTTTATATTAATACACATATTTGATGTCTCTTATATTATAGTGATCCACTTTATGTTAATATATTAAGTGTTAAGTATATTTGAATGTTATATGGTGTAATTCCTAATTTGTATGTGAAGTTGTTTAGATATATGCTTGGTGTTAATATGTAACCGTTTATATTTGTCCATTAGTGTTCGTTGTCCATTAATGTTCACATGTTTGTTTGTCCATTAATGACCATTAGTGTCCGTTTGCCCATTATTGTCCGTTAACGTCCGTTTAAAATATTAACGGACGGACATGGACCGACACGGACAAACTCAATTTCTTAATGGACGGACACGGACATGAATTTTCGTTCGGTAGAGTGTTCGTGAACCGTCCGTTTGTCCGTCAAAAGCTTAACGGACGGACACGGACATGCTCTCGTCCGGTTCGGTCCGGTCCGTGTACACCCCTAGACTTGAATTTGGTTGAATTTAAATAGAAGAGACGGGTGCAGGGCGGCATCTACTACAATCTAAGGTTGACATTTAGGCGGTGGTTTATATAAAATAAGTTAAAAAGGTAATTTGGGAGCAAATTAGACTTTTTGGTTGATTTACTAAATCTATATGGGTGTCCAAATCATGTCTCTAAAATATCGAAACATTATTAGTTATTTTCGGTTGGATGAAATTAAGTGCAAAAATCAATTATTAAGAGCTAAGACATGGATTGCTAAATAATACTCCAAAAACAAATTCAGACTAACTTCATATAACCATTAAGTTGTGATAGCAAATGTTTTGTGTTGTTATGTGACATGTATATGTTCTCTTAAATATTAATTAACATGTTATAGTGTTGCTAGAAATATAAGCGCATTCATAATCCAACGTACTTTCAATTTCATCGTAGCGTGCTTTACATACACATCGTGCTGATATGCTTACGTCACATACTATACTGCAAATGATAATAGTGTGCCTAGACATACACCTCGTGTTGATGCCACATAACATATAACATACTATAATGCAAATGAAAATTTACTATTAAGCTTAAGACCCAATATACAAACAATTGAGAACCATATTAATATTTTGCAGGTTACTAACCAACCACTCACCAAACAGGATAACATTGCTCGCAAAAAAGAGAGGAGATAAAAAATAAATCACCTCTACCCACACTAAACCCTGAATACAAACCCGCATGAAGACTATCTTCAATAGCCGCATGGAGCCCCTCCATTACAATAATGAAAAGAATAAGGGATAAAAGGATCCCCTTGTCTAAGACCTCTCTCCAACTTAAACTCTTAAGTAAGACTACCTTTGAGCAACTTTGATGCCTTAGCTGAAGCCTAACAAGCTCGAATCCAACACATCCATTTATCTCCAAACCCAAAGAAAGACATAATAAAAAATAAATAATCCAAACTCAAAGAATCGTACGCCTTCTCGCAATCAAATTTAACATCAACATCTTTTTATGGGAATTACCATAACGAGTAAAGAATTTCGTTAATCGTTAATCATATTAGCCTGTTGATTGACGGACAAAATAAGATTTTGATGAAATGGCCAAAGAGTCGAGAATTCACCTAAACATGGCGTTCTTCTTTGATATCATATGCATTCGGCATAAGCAAAATTGAGCATACGACATACTCAATGGGACAAATATACACAACAATTGAAACACCAAAATCTTTACTAATATAGTGGCAACTGGAAAAACAAGATGCAATGGAACAAAAATTACGCATATTCATCGAAAATATAATAAATATGGTGTTCTCCTTGAATATCAATATATCATAATATCTTATCTAGTATAGAGGTAGGGTGCCAAAAAGACCTAAATACCCTTAAGTACCACCCGCGGGTCATAGAGGAACCTCTAATAAGCCTCCCGCAGGGCATACGGATCACCCGCATATCACGATAGAGGAAGAATGTCCTCATGTCACGCGCGAAAGCATCTTTGCACCCTCGAAAGTCGTCCGCAGGATAGGACATCAGTCCGCCCAAACGATCGAGAGGAAGTGCCAGCGGAACAGCTGTCACCAACCAATTACCTTCTAGAAGAATATCCACGATTGTTACGTGAGGAATACGTGACCTACCAGCCAATGAACAAAGGACACCTGGCCAGGTTGTTATAACCGTGCACATGGCCAGGGTGCGATCCGTCCTATCATTGGGCAAAACGTGTCCGGGTTGTTATACCCATGCACATGGGACGTATAGCTCAACCTATCATAAAAGGACACGCGTCCAGGCGGTTATTGAAGATCTTCTAGAAGAGGACAGCTGGCCCAATCACCTTCCTACATCCTTCGGCTATAAATACCTTGTCAAATGGTATGAGGTATTCATTCACTCACTAGCATTCTTACTACACTTAGTCTGTTTACTCAGTACTTTCTCCATTTACGAACGTTACTGATTCTCACGTCGGAGGGTGGTTACAGGAAGACCCCCCCCCCCTCTTGTCCTTCCTGTAACGAGACTCACGGTGTCTGTTTTGCAGGTTCAGGTCATTAGACTTTGGGGAGTTATACTCATATCATTGGTTGTAATTATCGTATCTTACCATGTGGACTCATCGGATCTAGGACCCATACCCGAGGATTGGATCCATGTTTCTTCACCTAGAGACGCGACGCGTGAAGACGCGTTTAGATAGAGACATTACTGAAATTATGATATGAGATTTTAAAAAATCTCTTTAAAAAGAAACATTTTAAAAATTTTCTATAAAAATATTGCTAGTGATACAATCAAATCACGAATTCCATGATTTAGCGGTAACCATAACAGCTTTTGTAATCTCATTGATTCATGTGGACACATGTTACCTCTCGAATGGTTCCTGTATTTTTAGAGAGAGAGAGAGAAATGATTTTCAATTTGATGTAACACACACTCATATGGTAAATGAATTATATTATCGTTGAAATGACTAAATGAAAACCTTATACCCAACATTTATTCCATCGTGTACACGTAGTAATTTTTCCGGAAGGGAATAATGACACAAGACCCTCTTCATAAATTTTGTCGGAAAGTAGCTGTGTTTGATACCACTTGTCGTCTTGTCCACACTTTTTATTTTTTTTCTTAAGGCCAATAAAAAAAAATTATCTAGGTACTTAGTACGGGGTGACATAATGATAAAATATCACTGTCAGTTGGTCTAACCCGGTGATACGAAGTACTAAAGCACCTCAAAGTTATCAAACTGAAGATTACAAAGATCCTAAGTCTTCACTGAGCCACTTATGTCCCTTCCAAAATAATATTAGTGGACTTTGAACCTGAGTCTTCATCGAAAAACCAAGGGTTCTCACATTGGAAACGATGTTTTGTTCACTGCCACACATATAATTAAACCTCAATTATATCATTTTCCCATTAATCATCCTCACTCACTCACACACACACACCACTCCACTACAACCAAAGCACTCCAAATGCCTCTCCGTAACAAGGTAACCTTAACTCAAAGAGACACTCATGCAATCACCAACGACTACCAGTGGACACTTGTGTTCCTCATCATGATGCCTAACACCCTCGGTGCCATCGCCCGAGCCATCCGCCTTAACGACTATTCCTTAGCGTTCCTCTGTGTATCGGTTTGTGCGTGCGTGTTTTTGCTGCAATCACGCGTTTCTAAATACGTCTCGCTGCCTAAAAATGAGTACTGGAGGCGGAAATTTTGGTTGAAGTTAAACATGTGGTTGCTCTATACAGCGGTCTCGTTTGGATTTATTTATCAGTTTGCGGATTCTTTCTTCCGCAAGTGACGGTGATTTTGTATAGTGTTGTGAGTTTGTGTAGTGTTTTTTTGTTCTATGTGTTTGTAATTGTTGATCTTGCTAAGTACTGGAAGATTTGGAGGTATGGTGAAGATGATCATCGGAGATTAGATGCCAAGTGTTACTCTGTGTCGATTTGGGAGAAAGTGTAATTATGCATTTGGTTAACTGTGTCATTGTATTTTATAGTTTTATAGTTAAGTAGTAATAGTAATAATCCATCCCTTGATCATAAACTGTTGAATGGAACATTATTGGCTAGGCTTAAATGACAGAGACAAAGATTGATAATGCCAAAAGCAAACATTTTGAGTTTGTACATTTTAGACCAAGTATAGTGAGGGGTGGGGGCATCACTCATTCACAATCACTCCCCATCACCTCACCCTACATGGCTACATTTTAATATTAATTTCAATGTTAATCCATTTTGAGTGGGGTAATACAAGGAAATGCCCTCTTGGGAGCTAGTGCACTAACGAGCAGTGTGCTTCAAAATGGTGGGGCGAGCTATACATCCAATTAATCATAATAACCCACTCTTATTTTATAATAAAACGAAAGTTAAATATAATTGTATTTTCAGTTAAATGATTATATATTTTTCAGTAAAATGTTAATGAATGCTCTCTACATACATGATAGTGATGTAACAAAATTTTTGTTATGTGAAAGTCCTCTACCACGCATAGTCTTAGTGAAAAATAGATTAACATTTTCAAACGCTTAAACATACATCATTTTGACTACTCAACCCAACTAATGTGACCGGCTTGTTCTGTCATGTTCTCAAAATTACGGTTCACAAAACTTATAGCACCCCAACTAGACTATTGGCACCCCATATGTTATGGAACGGGAGAGGGGCTGTTACCAATTTGGAAGCCTATTGTTTCTTGGTAGGGCATATACAAGTCGGTTCAAACTAGACTTAGGCTCAAGTTCAGCTCGTGACTAGTTTTACAAGCTCAAAACCGACTTGGTTTTGACTTCTTTAATAAACATAATTATAATTATAATTTCACACATATATCATATATATTATATTTGATTTAGTTTTCTTTTTATCATAGTTATAATACTATATTTTCCATAACTGTATATTTTATTAGATTTAACTAAATTTTTTACCTATATGATATGGTCATATTGCGAGTATCATATAACGCAACTGTAACTTGAATCGGTTGTTAACTAAAGTAAATAATATGGTTGCGAATTGAAAAGTTGCTTACGGAGTTATAACAAATCGAAATGCACCATTTGTTTATTAAGTCATCACGAGTATGGAAAATGATTTGCATATATAGATATGTCATAGATATAGAATCTCTTATTATTAAACTTAAATCGCAAATGTTTCATCCATACTTAATCAAGTGATGAAACCCTAAATCAAATGAACAATGAAGACCAAAGGTGATTCAGTAACCAAAAAAGATACACCAGCTAAGCCTCCTGATTGCAATAGCAGAACCATCTCTAAGAATAGCTTTATACGCCATCCCTGTTCATGTCGAAGTTATAATATTTTCTTTCCTAAAATTGTTTGCTGCAATCATCAAATCCACCAACCTAACCTTCACAAGTGGTTTCTGAAACAAATTTACTTGAACAAGCCTGTGTGATCTCAACTTATCGGACCAGCTGCCACTCTTCCATTTCGGCCTCATAAAGCACCACCACCACAACATCATCATCATTATCATCATCATCGTACTCAGTAAATCCCACAAATATCAAAGCTATGGTAGGGTTTGAGGAGGATAAGACGTAGACAGCCTTATCTCTACCCTATAAGAATAGAGATGATGCTTCCAGTGAGACCCTGACTCGATAGTAGTTTTACATCAAACCTTGGACATATGACACATAACACTCAACAATTGGGACACCCGCTGATTGCCGCATGTATCTTTGTCACTACATGATGCCCGATTAAGCTTCCGCCACTTTAACGTTATTTTCATGAAATTAGTAAAATAACGTCAAAGTTAATGCAATTTCACTTTTACCCATCCTGAGGGCATGCATGTATATGTTACTAAGAATGATATGATATAAGATCAAAAACTATAGTGTGTGAGACGATTTGGCTATCTAAGAAAACACATATCTTCTTCTCTTTCTTTTTTAATACGTCCATGATGAGTCCAACCCATCAACGCAACATCATCTTCTAGCCCAACATCAAGTCTAGTAAGCATCGGACCAAGATGCGACATTGTTCTTGACTCAATCCAACATAAAAAAAAAAAAACAAAACACCATTATATTAGAATTATTAAAAAGATAACAACTTGATTGAGGGTTAGTGGAGAGATTTTACAAAAGCAAAAACTGAATAAAATGGAGATGCAGGGTATCGATCCCCTTACCTCTACCATCTGAACTACATACCCTCCGCCAGAATATCCGTAGATCGCTCTGGATTAAACAATCCTCCTGGTTCACTTTCTCTGCTACACTTGTTGTTTATTATATGCATTTCACTTTACATATATGGATGTGCAATAAGTTAGGTTATTGGATCAATTACTGCAGACCATTCTCACCAACCTTCCGCTGATTCTGAGCTTGTTAAGCATCTTAAAACCATTATTGCTTCAGATGGTTGGCGTTTGGGCCATGTGTTTGTGGGAGCAAATGGGCCAACCGAATAAGGTCAATCTAGTTGAGCTTGGGCCAGGAAGAGGAACACTCATGGCTGATCTTCTACGCGTATAATACTTTTATGCTTAATGCTTCTCCGTTAATATATTTGCAATGATAACTATGATTTTAGATATAATGCAATTTCCCACTGCAGGGTGCTTCAAAGTTTGAGAAGTTTACACAATCCATAAACATACACATGGTTGAAGTGAGTCCAGCACTAAAGAAAATTCAAAAGTCAACGTTGAAATGCAATAATGAAGATGGCGCTGATGAAAATACTGCTACCACTTTGACTGGAACACCTGTCTCGTGGCACTCGACCCTAGAGGAGGTTCCAACTGGATGTAAGGATGTTTTTGTGTATAGCTGATAATGTTTTACTATGCTATTCTTAGGTTCATCCTCCTTCACTATATATGTAGGCTGCATTTGTCTTTGCATATCTCATGTTTTATATATTATTTTTCAATCTTTCATATTTTGGAGAGCTTCATTGATATTAATGTACACAGTTGTGATCGATTTGTAACTCCTCCAAATAATATCTAGCCTACTGATTAGCATATGTATTTCATGCATCTTATTCTAAAAATTTTGTAGTTTTTTTGATATGCCAAAATTAAGGGTGTAAATGAGCCGAGCTGAGCCCGGCTCATTTCAAGCTCTATTTCTAAAGCTCGAGCTCGGCTCGGCTTGCTTGTTATCTATTAAATAATTTATATACATTTATAATTACTTTTTATATATTTTTTTATTTTATTCTTTCTGTATAATATGATATAATATAATATGTACTATTTGTTTACTTTGTCATAATATTATGTATAATAATGTTTATTTCATAACCATATATGTAATATATTAAATAAAAAATTTACAAATTAAAGGCTTGATTAGGCTCGTGAGCCAGCTCGAGCTTGATAAGTGAAGCTTGGGAGTTAATATTTGGTTTATTGCACAATCTTATTTTTAGGCTCAAGTTTGTTTAAGCTCGGCTCGATTTGAGCTTTTAGCGAGCTGATCTTAAGTAGCTCACAAGTGACATGGCTCATTTACACTCTTAGCTAAATCTATCTTGTTATATTAATGCTTTATTCTCTCTACTTATACTGCATTGTTGGATACAATGCTTGTGTTGTTGCCATTTTTGCTAAACATGGTATAGTTTGTTAATTTTCACATCACTCGAAAAGCAGAATTAGCAATGTTAGTTACTTTCAGTAATTGATCCATAATAGCAATGACTTGGTGCGTGTTCTTTCATGTTAAGGATTATGAATGTATAATCAATGGTTTTTTTTATGCAGTGCCGACAATTATTATTGCCCATGAATTCTTTGATGCGTTACCAGTTCATCAATTTCAGGTTTATTTATGTAGTTTCTTATGCTGTTCATCTATCTTTCTGATGCTAGTAATTACATTGCTACTCACTATTTTTATTGTTTCTTCCAGAAAGCTTCCCGTGGCTGGTGTGAAAAAATGATTGATGTTGGAGAAGATTCAAAGTACTTTTTTCCTTAAATTTACGATAGACTAATACCATTGAAGCATGTTTTCGATAACTTTCCGATTTAATTAATTGTTTTCATTTTGTGTTCACTCTTCAGGTTCCGTGTTGTGCTGTCACCTCAACCTACGCCAGCTACACTGTATCTTCTAAAACGTTGCAAGTGGGCTTCGACAGAAGAGTTGACTAAACTGGAACATGTTGAAGTTTGCCCCAAAGCAATGGATTTGACACAAATCATAGCCAAGAGAATAAGTAATGACGGTGGTGGGGCCCTTATTATTGATTATGGCTTGGACTCGATAGTTTCCGACAGTCTTCAGGTTAGATTGACCCGTCGACACCTTTTTTGTTTATCCTTTTGAGTTTCATAAATATTGATTTATCAAACATGATTACAATAACTATTTAATATTTTAACTGTTTTTGCAGGCAATTCGAAAACGTAAGTTTGTTAATATTCTGGATGATCCTGGTTCTGCTGACCTAAGCGCATATGTTGACTTTCCTGCAATCAAACACTCTGCTGAGGAAGTTTCAGGTATGCATTCCTTACACTTGGGCTTGTAAACGAACCAAACAGACCTTGTTCATGTTCGTTCATTTAACTAGTCTGAACAAATGATCGAACACGAACAATTAAACAAATGGGATTTTCTTGTTCGTGTTCGTTTGTTAAGAAAATCAACATGTTTGTGTCCGTTTATGTTTGTTAGCGATATAAAGGAATGGTTTACTAACGTAAACGAACGGACATAGATTAACAGACATAGCTGAGCTGAAATCAGTAAAAAGTAATGTGAAAAACAATGTGTTGGGCCTATAAAGTTATTAGAAATGAACTACGTCGTAATGGGCCGAAAAAGTTAAATGAACTTATTAATGAACGTAAACGAATGGACTTAGACAAATGCAAACTAACATACTTAAATAAACGAACGCTTATGAATATAATGAACGCAAGAGACATGTGTTCATGTTCGTTCGTCTAACTAAATGAAAAAAAAAATTTATTCATGATTAATAACGGACATAAATGAACTTCCCGCATAACTGTTCTTGAATGTTCGGTTCGTTTACGCTTTACAGACCTATATTGCACACATGAATTTTAAATGAATATATTAATGAACGTAAACAAACAAACTTAAACGAACGTAAACTAACAAACATAAACGAGTTTAAATAAACCGACGTTCATGAACATAAATGAACAAACAAAACATGTGATCATGTTCATTCGTTTAAGTAAGTGAACAAAAGTTTTTGTTCATGTTCGGTCGTTTATTAAATAAACTAGCATAAACAAACTTCTTGCAGAATGGTTCATGAACTGTTCACTAAACGTTCGGTTTGTTTACAATTGCTCCCTTCAATTGTTTCTATATTCTAAAAAGACCAATAAATATAAATTTGGGAAAAAAATTTGCAGAAGACGTGTGTGCGTACGGGCCCGTCACTCAGTCTCAGTTTCTTGGAAATCTTGGGATAAATTTTCGTGTGGAAGCGTTGCTGCAAAACTGCACAGACGAGCAAGCAGAGTCACTGAGAAGCGGGTACTGGCGGTTGGTTGGGGAGGGTGAAGCCCCATTTTGGGAAGGCCCGGATGAGCAGACGCCGATAGGGATGGGTAGTCGGTATTTAGCAATGGCTATTGTTAACAAGAAGCATGGCACACCTGTTCCATTCCATTAGGATAAATATCTTTTTGCTATACAAAATTATAGCATTGTCATTTGTTTTAGTCCAATAAATATCACATTTATTGAGTTCATGTATCATGTGAATGTGTATCCCATTTGTTTATTAAAATTTAATGACCAAACAGATTTGTTGGGTTTGGTACATATGGCTTAAAGAGTGTATCAAACCAAACCACCAAAGCAACTGTGAAACAACTGTATTTCTAGTTCAATAATTGGTAAAAACATGTTAAGTTATATGTATCTAATTCAACACTTATGAGAGTATCAAAATTTAACACACTTAAGTTTTGTTTGTGCTAAAGTAAACGGTCAATCATCAACTACAAACCTTGATTTACTAAGGGTGGAGGAAGTGGTTCTAAACGGGGGATAGGGGTACGCTACCGAGCAATTATGCACAATCTCGAATTTTGTGTTCATGGTTTTGTTTTTACTTTTTACCACAAATGCATTTAGAAAAAGTTTCCATAGTGGACAAAGTAGTACTTGTTTTACCAAAGTGTTTGTGGCGTAATGGTATCAAGGTGTTTGATAAGATTAAGTCTTTTTCAAATTGCGAGAGTTCAAGTCCTACAGTGGATAATAATGACGTAGCAATTTGCCGTTAAAAATGTAAATAGAAAAGTGTTTCAAGATTTCCATACATTGGTTAAGCACATTCATCGCATTCACCTTGAAGAGGGACGTCTGCGCAGAAACCAACTGGATCCGCAGGACCCACCATACTCAGAGACGTGACGTCCTTACGCGCAGTACGCAAGCTGTTCCCGCAGGAAAAGCCTCCCAATGGTGAAGTACCCCGCCTGTTCCCGCAGCTGCGGATACAAGCCATCAGGGAAGGCTACCTGCGCAGCAAGGCTACACGCATAAGGCACTTAACTCTTAAATAATTCAGTAATGTCACCTGAAGAAGGAGTGAGCAAGCCGGGAACACTCCCGCCCAAAGCCGGGAATACTCCCGCCCAAATGAGCCAGTCCGTACGCTACTGGAGGACCTTTTGTACTGTACCTGACGAGGTATGGACAAAAGGTCTGACCAAAGCAGCGACAGCTCACTGTGATAAAGGAATAGTACACAGCCGGCCTGGTCACTATCAGCCGCTGCCTACTCACCAACCCCTGTCACTATTAACCGCTGCCTACTCACCAACCTGTCGTAGCACGTGCATAGCCTGCAGTTGGTGGAAAAGGAATAGTACACAGCCGGCCTGGTCCCTATCAGCCGCTGCCTACCCACCAACTGCCAGCATGGCATGTGCGTAGCCCACAGTTGGCAGAACAGGAATACTATTTAGCCGGCTGTACCTTCTTGGAAACCTACCTTCGGCTATAAATACTCCAACACCTTGGAATGGTAGGGACACATTACATTACCTTATCACATCTTATCTTCTCTAGCAATCTCTTAATATACACTTATATTCAAGAGCAATCTAGTCTGATTCTCACGCCGGAGGGTGGTCACAAGGAGGGACCCCCCCTTCTCAATGACGAGCTCACGGTGTCTGTTTTGCAGGTCACCAGAAGAACCATCTTTGCCGGACATAACCCCTCGTGGGAAACATCTATTTAACCCCCAGATTATCCGTAATCTGCCCGGGGTCGATTAGTGTTTCTTCATTGGCGCCATCCGTGCATAAAGCTAGAACTTATTCTTTTTCAGTTTTTTCAAAATTTCTGGAAAGATGGTTAACGTTACTCCAGTCCCCAGGCCAAGGAGTAACCAAGAAACCCCGGTAACCATAACCCCAGCTACTGGGGGGAACACCTACGAATACACACGTTTTACGAACACTACCCCGGTTACCCAAGTCGGGGCAAGTGCAGTAAATTTTACGAACACTACCCCGGTCACTCGAGCCGGGGCAAGTGCAGTAAACAATCATCCCCTGGGATTCATTGATACCCAAATGGAAGGCGGCAAAACCCGCATAAACACAAAACGACAAATTTCCAAAGAAAATATAAGGAAAGCCTTCACGCAGGTCAGTCATAGGTAAAGTTTGATCATCCTACTAAATGAAAGTGCCGGTCCTAACCGCACAAATCATGATAGAGGACACCGAACTAACCTATTGACAATCGCGCGTCGAACGGTTAATTTATTCAAAACACTGATATGCCGGTTTTCACCGCATAAATAAGTGTGAAGAAATCGTTGCGTGTGGAAGGCGGCAAAACCCGCCAGACTCACCTTCAACAGGGACGTCTGCGCAAAGGCTAACTCGCAAGACTCACCTTGAAGAGGGACGCCTGCGCAGAAACCAACTGGATCCGCAGGACCCACCATGCTCAGAGACGTGACGTCCTTACGCGCAGTACGCAAGCTGTTCCCGCAGGAAAAGCCTCCCAATGGTGAAGTACCCCGCCTGTTCCCGCAGCTGCGGATACAAGCCATCAGGGAAGGCTACCTGCGCAGCAAGGCTACACGCACAAGGCACTTAACTCTTAAATAATTCAGTAATGTCACCTGAAGAAGGAGTGAGCAAGCCGGGAACACTCCCGCCCAAAGCCGGGAATACTCCCGCCCAAATGAGCCAGTCCGTACGCTACTGGAGGACCTTTTGTACGGTACCTGACGAGGTATGGACAAAAGGTCTGACCAAAGCAGCGACAGCTCACTGTGACAAAGGAATAGTACACAGCCGGCCTGATCACTATCAGCCGCTGCCTACTCACCAACTCCTGTCACTATTAGCCGCTGCCTACTCACCAACCTGTCGTAGCACGTGCATAGCCTGCAGTTGGTGGAAAAGGAATAGTACACAGCCGGCCTAGTCCCTATCAGCCGCTGCCTACCCACCAACTGCCAGCATGGCATGTGCGTAGCCCACAGTTGGCAGAACAGGAATACTATTCAGCCGGCTGTACCTTCTTTGAAACCTACATTCGGCTATAAATACTCCAACACCTTGGAATGGTAGGGACACATTACATTACCTTATCACATCTTATCTTCTCTAGCAATCTCTTAATATACACTTATATTCAAGAGCAATCTAGTCTGATTCTCACGCCGGAGGGTGGTCACAAGGAGGGACCCCCCTCCCCTTCTTAGTGACGAGCTCATGGTGTCTGTTTTGCAGGTCACCAGAAGAACCATCTTTGCCGGACATAACCCCTCGTGGGAAACATCTATTTAACCCCCAAATTATCCGTAATCTGCCCGGGGTCGATTAGTGTTTCTTCAGGTAGAGTCTCTCTCAAATGGTGAGGGTTCAAGTCTCATAGTGGACAATAATGATGTAGTAATTTGCCGTTAAAAATGTAAATAGAAAAGTGCTTCAAGATTTCCATACATTGGTTAAGCACATTTACATGTAAACCGAAAAATCTTTTAAGGTTCCTATGGTCTTTAGATTTAACGGTAACTTTAGTAAGTCGGTAACAATATAGCTTCTTGCCAATCTTTGAAGTTATGTGTATTATAAGGATATATCCATGTCATATCAAAACCGACAAAACGTATTAAAGAATACTTAAGTGCCTTATAAAGTTAAATTAACTAAAACCTAACGTTACTTCTACAATTTATGTTTTCATTTGTCACGTAATAAAAGTCTGTACCTTTTCAATCTTATTCAATTGGTTTACTCACAAATATAGGAAATAACTTGTAATGTAAAAAAACGAAATCATATTTAATTTTTCAGAATAATAAACTTTTTATGTATAACGAAAAATACATCATAGTTAATTATGGTCATCCACCTAACAATATATCTAGATTATGTGTGAATAGTTATGATAGCTAATTTAGGACAAACCCACTACTAGTATTAATGAGTCAAAAAACGGCAAGATACCAAACCCACCGGCCTTTCCCATCTCTACCGTATATCACACTCTTCCCGAGTGGAAGGGAAGGAAATGAGAAGAAAATGTGAAGCAATCATGTTCCAGAGATTTTTTTAGGAGAGAGAGGGGAGGGGAGAGAAAAAGCTAGAAAAATGAAGTTCATACCCATCCTTCCAAATTTGAGAGATTATGAGAGAAAATGTGTGTGTATAACATTAAATACATGTTAACTCATGAAGTGACACATTTTCCTCCCCCTCTATTTCTTTTCTCTTTCAATTCTCCTCCCTTTCTTTTCTCTCCTCAAATAAAACTCGGGAACACACACAAAATTCTAAGTTCAACAAAATGAAGAAAACAAAAACTCGCGAATAATTTTATTTAATTAAAAAAAAAAGGAAAACCAAGCACACAAAAAACTTCAAATACTAAACATAGTTTATATTATACTCAAACTTACACAAGTTAAGTCACAAAAAGCGTAATACTAAATAAAATGACATTATACTCAGATTTGTTGGCAAACGAGCAAATCCGAGCAGACTCGGTTTGTAAACCAACCCAGGCCAAGCTAAGTTTCGTTGGTAAACGAGTTAATTTCAAGCATATTTTAAATCATGGGCTATTTAAACACACATAGCCTAATATTAGCAACTGTATCGACGATACTAGCTGCCCGTAATTAGTATTGGGTACTAGACTAAAATTAGCACACGAATTTTAAAAAGAAATAAGAATTATAACTTTTACAAAGTGACTAGCTAAAATCATTTACCAATCACAAACTCATGTTTTGAATCTGTGATATATTTTACATCATTGTTCTTGTGCTTGCCTGCTAAAATGGCATCAAATTATTTGTTTTCATTACAATCAACCCTTATCACCACCACCCTTAAAAAACCCTTAAAATTTGATGAATCAGGGTTCCAAAAGAATTTACTCACAGCAACTACAACACATCAAAGTAACTAAAAACTCATTACCATTTACCATCACCAACACCTTCCTCTCTTCATCAGTATGTCCAGAATCGAGTCTAGCACCCGCCACTTGTCACAAATCTACACATCCAAACGACATTAATCATTTTCTCCATACATACCCATCAACATCTATTTTCATTGTCTCGGTCTAAAACTCTCTATCTGACAAAAGCGAGTTCACAAGCTTCCCGAGCCGTTTCGCCCCACTCGTAGGATCAACGCGTGTAACATCCCCAAGCACTGAACACGGGTCTGAACCATTTTCACGACTCCCGACACACCACCCACCAGGAACAATCATATCCGGGCCTCGGCCCAGTAATTCAGAATCAATCCTGTCAAGCACGGGTTCGTCTTGATGGAACTTTCTTGCAAACGGGGCGTTGCTGTCAACCATTCTAGACATGTCTTTTAATGTAAGGTGGTGAGGATGTTGTTTTGGAGGGTTGTCCCATGCTATGAAGTGTAGATCACTGTTTACAGTTGTGTTTTTGAATTCTTTTGCGTTACATATAACTGTATGAAAATAGCCTTCGGGTGATGATATGAAATTTGCATAGTACATTAGAACCGTTCGAGGTAAATTGTCCCATCCCCATATACAAAAGTCAATAAATGAACAAGATAAAACCATCCAAGCAGATCCTATGATAAAATGCAACAATTTAAACTCTTTTCAATTTCACATTCAAAATCGAATGATATGGTGTAAAGTAAATTAAATGAATGGCATTTTTTTTATTTCAATTTCATATGTCAAACGAACCAAACGTTCAGCGAACTGTTGGTGAAACATTCAACAGAAAGTTTGTTTGATAAACGGATGAACATGAACAACAAATTCCGTTCGATTAGTTAAGTGAACGAACATGAAAAAAAAGTCGTGTTTCTTTGATTTATGTTCGTTCATTAACTCCCATTAATGTCCGTTCGTACAAGTTCATTCATATTCGTTTTCCCGTGTTGCTTTATAAAGCCTATTTATACTTTATATTTTTTATTATATCATCCAAACATTTAAACTTTTGGGAACTTAGACCTTTTACACCTTCTTTAAAGGCTTTAATATTTGTCCTTGTACGCTCGTTTAGAAAGTTAACAAACAAACACGAACAAGTTCATTTCCTTAACGAATGAACATGGACACAAATAAATTTCATTCGGCTATGCGTTCATGAACCATCCGTTTGTTTGTCCGATTAAACCTTAATGAACGAACACGAACAAGGCTTTGTTCGGTTTGGTTTGTTTACAGCCCTAACTATATGTCTATATCACAGTTACTATCACTGAATAATAGGAAAATAAAAAACCTGTAAACAATTTGAAGGCTGTTGGTACACTTCTTCTCTGTGTGATCCAAAAGACATCCGATTTTTCAGTCATATACAATCCCGGATCTACAATAACCGGCTTCGCTCTCTGAAACCTACATAATCACAACACACATTATTATCACAGCTAAAAATTTCAAAAATTTGAATAAACTAAAAACTCACTCTTTCCATCCAATATCACTTGTATGATCAATAAAATTAAGATCCCTAGGCAGCCCAGAGAATGTATGTATCAGATCTGCAACAGACACAAAATCAATCAACAATATGTATTAATTAAATTCAGTCAATTTAATAAAAAGTTACCATCTTGAGTAACAAGAGGGTAATCCGAGGCACTAAGATTAATAAACCAGTCCCAGTCTGCCCCATCTCGCAACAAAATGGCTGCGGCATGGAGCGTGTTCGCCACCATTGTCGGTCCACGGTACGTGACGAGGTTGGGCTTGGTGATCATGACCACATTACCAAACTTGACAAACACCGGATGAGTAGCCACAAAGTCATTCAACGTCTAAATGGACAACGTATCGGTTGTTCGGGTGGTAGAGAGCAAGCAGGGTTCGGCGGAGCATAAGGGCGTCGTGTTTGGAACCGGAAATAAGGTCGGAGGTTGTGTTCGATGAAATCTGAGGTGTTGGAGATGCGGTTGGTGTCGATAGAGGTTAGGGTTAAGAGACAGAGGCCGAGGGCTAATAATGGGTAGTAGATCCATTTGCGTTTGATGGTGTGTGGGCGTGGGTGTTTTATGTGCATGTACAAGCTTCGTAGTTTCTTCATAATTGATTGATACAGATTTGTGGCGTTGAATTTGAATGTTGTGTGCGTGTGATTAAGTTTACAGAGAGGATGAATGAATGGCGGCCGTGGGTGTGGGTTTGAATTTAACCGGAACAAGAACAAGACTTGAGTGAGTAGAGAGATGGGAGTTGAGAGTTGAGGTTTTGGTTTTGGTTTTGGTTTTGATTTTGATTTTGATTTTGATTTTGAGTGGTTGGGTGAGATGAGAAAAACAACTATGGAGTTTGAGCAAAATTATAATTATTATAATAAATAATTTTCAACTTGTTTAAAATAATGATGACTAGCCAAATTTTATAATTACATTATTTTATTTAATATTGTAATAGCCTTAAAAGACAAATTGGATTTTTGTTGCTCAAAATTATATTGCTAATAATAATAATATATGCTCAATTGCTCATAAGCATTAACTTCATTACATCTAATTAACAATTGACTAATTTTTTAACACAATAAAAGGCTGAAATTTTTTTAAAACGTAAATAAATTTGCTCTTCTACAAGTTCTCTGAAAAGCCGGTTTCATAGGTTCCACCGCATTGACACCAGCAATAACATGTGTTTAAAGAATATGTTATACTTTTGATTATTAAAACCTAATATATCGTATATGAAAAATAAAAGGAATTAATTCATATTTCATTTGATTAAACCGAGAAGTTCATGTGACAAGGTTAGCTTATTATTATTATTATTATTATTATTATTATTATTATTATTATTATTATTATTATTATTAATGTACTTGATGTGTCAAGGTAGTTTGTAGGTTAACTTTATAAAATTGCATAAAGAGAGAGTTTTATTATGTTGTTTGGTTTTTCACCGTAAAAGGCAACTTAAAACAGTTAAAAGAAAAGGAAAAGCAGCTGAATATATGGTTGCTTTCAACATGTTAAGATTTCTACATATTTAAGGCTAGGTGTGGTGGATGGGCTACAATTAGGGACGAATTATGACACGTGGCGTCTAGTCAGCATAGAGTGGAAATTTGTTTTTGGGGTGTAATGGTGTAGGGGCTACAAGTTGGGCCCACAGTGTGCGTTTTTATTATTTTCTTTTTATAATTAAACTAATTAAATAAAAACCAATTTATTTAAATAATTAAATAAAAATGCATTAAAATTAAAAAGAAATAAAAAAAACATAACTAAAAATATTAAAAAACATAACTAAAGAAAAAAAAACATAACTAAAAAAGAAACTAATATCCGTAATATTTGCGCATTTTTTCACGTCGGCGTTGCATCAATAATTCGGCATCCTCGTGAAACCCCTCCGCTTTGAGGGATTCGTAGTCGTCTTTCATTTGTTTTAATTCGAATGTCTGGTTCAGCTTTTCTTGTTGTTTGTTGATTGCTTGAATGTTGGCTCCAATTACGGTGACATTTGTTTCCAAGCGACCGACCAACTCGTTTATTTCAACGGGCTCCGTATTGAATCGTGTTGACGACGAACATTCCCCCTTATTTTTCCTCGATCTCCCGCGTGGTCGAGGCAACTCCTCTACCTCATCTTCGTCAGGTATATTCAAATCATCGGCTAAATTGACCGTGTCGTCGAGAAAGAAGCTACGAGCATCGGAGGGTGTGTTTGATGTGCTCGGATTCGTCGACAACGATGTCTTCGACCTTTTTGAAGGCCGGGATGAGTCGGCTCGTCGGGCGGCCGGAACGGTTGGTACCACATTCCATTTCGAGCAACGACGTAGCTTTTCTAGGATTCATTTTGTTTATTTTTTGTAAGAAATTAGGTATGATTTGTGTATAAAATGGATATAAAATGGAGAAGAATGGTGTATGTTTATATATATATATATATATATATATATATATATATATATATATTGTTTAATTTTATTTTTTTAAATTGGACAGTTTCACAACGGTCATTTTATTAATTTATTATTATTTTCTTCTTCAACAGGGCGACAAATATATCCCGCCCCCGCCCATTTTCGCCCAATTATCGCCGGTGGGGGGTGGGGGGAGGGGCGGTGTTCCACCAAAAAATCGCCCCAAATTCGCCTAAAGTGTCGCCTACTACACTCAGCCTAACTAAATGTGACCAGAGAGAAGAGAACACATTCTTTGTCATGTATTTTTGTGTATATGCAAATCATGAATCATGAGAACTTTTAAAACTAAGTTATATATACTTAACTTTTTGAAATAACTGCTATTTATAAAATATTAAAGATGCATTTTCTTGATAGCTAGCCAACTGCTACAACCGAAAGATGGAGTCTCTCACTTTCTATATGAACAATAATTGTTGAATGTAGAATACATAAATTCGACTGTTTGTAATTTCGTTGTATCCGTGGGTTTGAGTAGTTTGGTAGGCTATTTCCATAAATCAATTTCATATCTTTTATCGGTTGTTGTTGGTCCTTGTTGGCTCACTTCCCTCTGGCTGTTTCATATTTATTGATACTTTTTGTTGATTGTTAAAAAAAATGTTTTTTATTTTGTTTAAAAACTGCAAAGGCCCGAACACGTGAATCACTCTGGTAAATGGATCATTCTTCTATCCAAATAATAGAATGTGGTGAACCGGCCCAACCACCAATGAGAAAAACCTACAACTAGAAAAAACTTCTAACACAACCTGAAACAAAATGTTTCGGGCAAGGCTTCAATTCACGACCTCACACAAAAAAAATCATGACGCTCTTACTTTACTGATAGGTCTTTGATATAAAAAATGACTTTAATTTACTGAGCAGTTAGAATCTTTAATTTCTATTTAACTTTCCGTTGGGCGTGTCACCATGTTGGGCGTGTCACCATGAAGATCGGGTTATTCGGTTTATGCCAAGGGAAGGGGATGAGGAGGGTTTTATTGTGGGAGTCCCTAGACCGTGTGTCACAACGGGGCTTCTTCGTCTGAAGAGGCATGTGTGGATGTAGCTCTCCTTGACCGGGTTTTTTCTCTTCCTATTAAAACTGTTAAGAGCATCCCTTTTAGTTGTCGCATGGCGTTTGCCCAAGCCTTGACCACAGCTTTGGACAACGTGGTGGCTATGCCTGATTCGGTTGATGCGTGGATTCGTCTGCTACTTTTACCTCGGTGTACGCTGCGTGTGTTTACGCCAGTTAACCGCCAGGATAAGAGGTCGGGCAACAGGAAAACCGGTCAATGCCTCAGTATACAGCGGGCGCTAGCCCAATGGGGTGATCGTGAGGGGTTTGGCACTCTCATTCAGTCTTTGTTTGTTCAACCTGCGATGGAGGGCCCAAACGGTTTTAAAAAAGGGTCTGATAAAAAAAACGAGGATAGGGGTTCTAACGTCAAGCAATGTTTACGTAAGGTTGCCGATGGTCATTTTACCGTTGCAGTTAAGGTTCTATGTTCTTCTGGGGTCGCACCACTTAATAAGAAAACTTTGAAGGCTCTCGAGGATAAACACCCGTGTATGCCTCCCCCTACCATGCCCGCTTTCTTACCAGCAGAGCCTCCCCTTGTAGCAGAGACTGACAGTGTACTGGTGTGCATCAAATCCTTCCCTAAAGGGACGTCGTGTGGGAGAGATGGTTTGAGGGCTCAACACCTTTTGGACGCCCTTTGTGGGGAAGGGTCTGTGATTGCGGCTAGTCTGCTTAGGGCGACTGCAGCTATGGTTAACTTATGTTTGAGGGGTGGGTGCCCTAGGAGTTTGGCGGGGTTCGTTGCATCTGCTCCCCTTACGCCTCTTCTCAAGCCCGATAATGGTATTAGACCTATTGCAGTGGGTTCAATCTGGAGGAGAGTAGTCTCCAAGGTGGCTATGAAGGGGGTGGGGAAGGATATGGCCAAATACCTTGGCGACTTTCAGTTTGGGGTCGGGGTTCCAAACGGGGCTGAGGCAGTTCTTCATAGTGCGAATAGGTTTGTAAATGCGCACCACCGAGACGGGTCGTTGGCTATGCTTACCGTCGATTTTTCGAATGCCTTTAACCTTTTGGATAGAACTGCTCTTTTAAATGAGGTAAGGAAAATGTGTCCATCCATCTCTGCTTGGGTTGATTTTTTATACGGGCAACCAGCTAGGCTTTATGTGGGAAATGATAATATTTGGTCTTCCACAGGGGTTCAGCAAGGGGATCCCTTAGGGCCTCTTCTGTTTGCCATTGTTTTACACCCCCTTGTCCACCGGATCAGAGATCGCTGTAAGCTTCTTTTTCACGCCTGGTCCCTGGATGATGGGACCCTTATTGGAGACGCTACTCAGGTTGCCAAGGCTTTAGACATCATCAGAGTGGAGGGCCCCTCTTTGGGCCTCCTTCTCAACATAAAAAAAACTGAAGTTTTTTTAGCCTACATGTGATGGGGCGAAGACTCAAGAGGGTTTATTTCCGGGGAGATTGGTAGGCCGGTGCATGGTGTGAAACTTTTGGGTGGTGCTGTCAGTAGAAACGAGGAGTTTATTAGTGGCTTGGCCCTCAAAAGAGCAAAACGTGCGGTTGAGCTGATAGAATGCCTCAAAGGCCTTCGTGACCCTCAAAGTGAACTCCTCTTGCTTCGTTCGTGTATGGGGGTCGCTAAACTACTGTTTGGGCTTAGGACGTGTCAGCCTTCCTATGTCGGAGGAGCCGTATCTGTTTTTGACACGGGTCTTCGGAAAGCGATCGAGGACATTGTTGTTTGTGGTGGTGCCTTTTTTGGGAACCTCCAATGGAGGTTAGCTTCCCTCCCAACCCGTTTTGGGGGTCTTGGGATTTGCTCGGCCGAGGATGCCTCTTCCTACGCTTTTGTGGCTTCAAGGGCCCAATCTTGGGTTCTTCAAGACCACATCCTACGGGAGTGTGGGGGTGGGTTGTTTGACTCTGATTATAGGGGTGCGTTGGATACCCTGCATAATTCTCTTCCTGATCTTGATCTTGGCGGTTTCGACTTTAAAGACACCGCCCCTCCTAAAGCCCAGAAAATTTTGGCGAATGCCTTATATGGTGAAATCGTCAAGACAGTTGAAGAGAAGTTCGCTTTGTCCCCGCGACAGCGAGCCGTGTTTGAGTGTTTACGTGCCCCTCACGCTCAGGATTTCCTGTCAGTTGTTCCCATTGAAGGTTTAGGGCAATGTATGTCGCCAGTGGAATATCGGGCCATCCTCAAATACCGATTGATGGTACCCCTTTTCCCGGTGGATGACCCGTGTCCCGTATGCCGAAAGGCTTGTTTGGATTCTTTTGGGGAGCATGCAGTCCATTGCAAAGAATTACCAGGCTTTAAATATCGACATGATCTAGTTCGAGATGTGCTTTACGACGTCCTTAAGCGGACCGGGATCTCGGCAGAAAAGGAAGCCCCGGTGAACTTCTTAACCGACCCTTTAGATGGGAGATCAACCCTACGACCCGCTGACATTCTTGTTTTTGGATAGGAAAAAGGGAAGCGCGCGTGCGTTGATTTGACAGGTGTGTCCCCCCTCGTTGGGCTACGGGACCATGGGTTTGTGGTGGGTCATGCGATAAACAAGGCAGAGGCGGGTAAAGTAGCTAAGCACGAGAAAGCTTGCCTTGAGAATCAGCACGTGTTCATACCGTTTGCTTTTGACACCTTTGGCGCTCTCGGCCCTGACGCGGTTCAGTTCCTTAAGCGGGTTCAGCAAGTGGTCAGCAGTAACTCCGCCCATGCTAAAGGGAACGTTGTGTTTAGTAGGGTAGGGTTTGCTATCCAGAAGGGGGTAGCGGCGCAACTTGTTGCCCGTCTATCTGCCGTTAGTCTGTAATTGTCCCGGTGTAAACTTCAATAATATTAATAAAAAACTAATATGAATTCAAACCAAAAAAAAATTTAACTTTTCTTTTTATTACGAATGAATTATGTATCAAATACAATAGATATCATCATATAAATATCAAATGCAATAAGGGTAAGTCATTTAGACCTTCAATTTTATAAGTTATTCATCTAAAATATTTTATAAGTTCTTCGCCCATGATATCATCAAGTGTAGATTTTCATTTTTCAAGTTAACAAAGATGGTGAGTAGAGACGGGAGTTGATGTTTAGACTTTTGACTTTTGACTTTTGATGGCAAAATCACAGTTAATAAGTCAACTGGTTAGAAATAATGACAGCTATCCAAATTTTATAATAATCACTAAAATTATTACTTTTATTAAGTTACTAGATTATTGACCCGTGTACGACACGGGTGAAAATATAGAAATTTTGAAGTGCACACATATATAATTTGAAAGGAAACATATTTTTGAATATGCTTTTTGAGATGACAATATAATTTATAATTGCAATTCATATGTAAACAAAGCTATTAAAAACATAAATTTACGAAAAAGTAAGTTTTATAGTACGATTCTTATAAACATAACTGAAAACTTAAAAACATAAAGTTCATAAAATATTAAAAGTTTTCTTATAAAACATATTTGTTGTTTTGTTTGTAGCTATACCTTGTTGTCTAAAATAAACATTTTAACAACGTATTTACTCTTCACTCTTGATCAATGTGTAAGAACCGGGTCTCTCAAGTATATCTCAATCTTGTGGGAGACTGGCTTTTACTTTTGTTAATGGTAATTGCAAAATAAACTATAACGTGAAACTGTCTTCTGTTTAACTTGTTCTTCTTGATCTCTTCAATCTTCACTAAGGGTTATTGGAGCAAGCAAAGTACACTCTGGTACTATAACTTGCTCGAGATTGAACTTTGATTGGAGAAATACTTAGAATAAATCCATTTACTTCTCACAGGCAAACTTGAGATCATCATTTATTTTATCTTTGCTCGACCCATCAAGCTTGCTTGTAAACTTGGTTTATGCTCAGACAATCAAGTGTTTGCTTGTGTGAAAACTGTACTCGATAGAATACCAACCTTGCTTGACGAAGTATAGCTTGCTCGAAGCTTGACACTTAGAAAACTTCAAGAAGATAATCTTACTCGCATAATATAATTTGCTAGGGATAGTGAAAACTTTGCTCGAAGTGTCTGAATTTGCTCAAGTTCCATACTTAGCTATTATTTAGGAGGTTGAGAAGATTCCAGCCTTTTCTTATCAATTTTATTGACCCAACAAAAAGGTAAAAAAATATATAAATTAATGATATGATTTCTATCCGAATAACAAATTGGATTAAACCAAAAATACATCAAAACACGCGCATATAAAATAATATACTTCAACTCTTTTATTATTAATTCAAATCGGCACATAACACTGAATACATAAACCAACAATTTAATTTTAACTCTAAGCTTTATATTCGAGGCCCATAATTCAATTCACCTTTTGTACTTCTCGGTTGTCCAAACTAAACGGATGTATCTATGTGAAATCGATATTATATCCTTTAACTTATGTGGACATAAATTACGCTAAGTTCATAAAAAGTTTATTAAGTGTTGGACAAAAACCATTATAGGTCAATCCAACCCGTGCCAAAATGTACCTGTATTTGGATAGTTACTCAACCTATTTTGGATCGTAACTGTATTAAAACAACCTATCAGCTCCTGCATTAACATTTTGAACAAAATATGCAAAGATTAAAAAAAACATTAATCAGGTTATAATTATTTAGTTAAAAAAACAACCATATCAATTACTACCTCTCAAAGATCAAACATCCTTATCGACTTTATTATGAAATAGATAAAAACCTTTCATCTTTAACAAATTATGTTTTAAATCTAAACGTTCCATTAACTAAACCAACCATGTTATTGAAGTGAAAGATCCAAACCGACCAAATTTCTAGAGTTACCAAAAGTAACGATAAAGGTTCGAACTTCCATACGGGCCAATTCAACACCGAACATTTGAGGGTCAACAGGCCCGCCCCTATGGACAACAGGCCCATCATTCTTTGACCATTCTACTTTCAACACACATATATATTTTCTTTGCAATTTCTTCTCTTTATAGATTAGAAGATTAGCTTATTTATTTTATATACTTTGAATATCTTAAATATTTTAATTCGTAATATCATGAACTAGTCTAACACAAAGTAGATTATGGTGTAGAGAATGTCATATTTTACATTCTTCTTGGCTAATATCTTCTTCAACTTGACGCATGCCAATATGCCATGACTGATATATCCTTGTCCTCTCCTATCTAAAACCAGAAAACAAAATAAAATAAGATACGAAAGAAAAACCCGTTGAATTAAATATTTATTGTTAAAATGATAAAATCAGAGTATTAGTATTATGAACCAACAAAAAATAGATTATGATGTTGAGAATGTCATATTTTACCTTCCTCTTGGAAAATATCATCTTCAACTTGACTCGTGTCGTGACTGATATATCCTTGTCCTCTCCTATCTAAAACCAGTAAAAAAAACAAAATAAAATATGAAAGAAAAACCCATTGAATGACATATTGAACTTTAAAATCACCGTATCATGAACTAGTCTAAACAAAAAGTCAAATATGGTGTAGATAATGCCATATTTTACCTTCCTTTATGCAAATATCGTCTTCAACTTGACACGTGCTATGACTGATATATCCTTGACCTCTCCTTCTAAAACCAGAAGGAAAAAAAATAAAATATGAAAGGAAAACCTGACCGATCATTTTGCCATATATGTTACGCATGAATACACATATGTGCTTAACATCGTTTGCCTGTGATTCAAATCCGACGTTCAGTAGAGTTCGTTACAGTCCCTTCATTTTTTCAAAATTTTATATATTAATGAAACGATACTGAAAACATACCTTGATACGATGTGGAAGATGTGAGTCTTAAACCCAAATATATACAACTAATCGATAGTGAGACATGGGATAGATGAGTATTTTAGAACACATAAACAAAAATAGAATGTATTTAAAAGTTTTTAATTGCAATATCAAACAACTGTAATTGCATTAACATCATTTGTAAAAAAAAGGAAAGGTTGCGAGATTAAAGGCAAAACGCAAGACAAGTTTTAAAAATAACTGTCTATTTTGAATTTTATACATAAAATAAGAAATGTCAAACCAAAATTTAGTTAGTTACTGTCTATATAATAAAAATTCTAATTTAATAAGTAATATTTGGTTGTTTCCAAATATATAAAGCCAAGTGAGTGTCTAAATTTTTAAAAACTATTCAAATTTATGTCTATTTGTTATACGTAGATACAAATAATTGAAATTTAAAATAACAACTTTAATGTTGCTATTAAAGTATTTGTTAATCTTAATGTTCATATAACATATAATAACTATTGAACACAAATAGATGAATAATTAATAAATTGTCATGTTTTGTGTCTTCAATATGTATTATTTAAAATATAATCAAAATGATTAAACCATAAGACCTGTAAACATTAAAACCAACTTTATTTACTCTCCTAAGTCCTAACTACCGATCTTATCGTCGATCACGATTATTTAGCCAAACTCTGGTGTCGATTATATTTGCAGAATCTAATGAAATCATCATAGGATCGATGTAAAATACTGCCCGATTGAAAGAGGGATTTGGGTGATTAGGTTAAAAGGAATTGAATACCAAGGAAACGAGTATTAAAGTTGAAACAATTGAATATTTGAAAGCTGGGTTTGAAACTTAAAGTTAAATGCTTATATTAATTATTAGTAATTTAATTTTTTTTTGATTTATTTAATTGTTAAGAAAATTATAGATGTGTAAGATATATTTGGAAACAAAGGTAATGGACCAATAGAGAGGAGGCATGTGGAGACAATCTCATTTGTTTTAATAGTATAGTAGGATTCTACAAAAGCCAATAAAAACATAAAGTATGAGAAGCAATAATTAATTGACATGTGTCAAGTGGGGACCAAAGGAAAAAAAATTATAAAAGTAATAATACATTTTCTCTATTCACATGCAAATCACATGTTAATTCCCCTATCATTTTAAACCGTCTATAACTTTTTCATATGATATTTTTTAAAAAAAAAGTTCACCATAATAACAAACATTTTTTATTTGTAATATGAGTATGATTTTGTTATATAAAAAAATGTCATTGTGTCTTTTTGCTTATCATTGTGTTTTTTTTCGTCATTGTGTCTTTTTGTTTGTCATTGTATTTTTTTCGTCATTGTGTCTTTCGACTCATCATTGTGTTTTTTTAATACTAATAACACCGTTGTGTAATAATAATATGTAAATATCATGAAAATATCAAGAAATTATTTAATACATAAAACAAAATGATGAATACATATTACACAATAACCAGAATCGTAAAACACAATAATGAATACATATAACACAATGGCTTGAAATGTAAGACACAATGATAAATACATAAAACACAATGACCTGAAATGTAAAACACAATGGAAACTACATATTACACAATGACTTGAACGTAATAAACAATTAACATAATACTATATTTCTCAAATTAAGTGAATGTTGAGCACAAAATCTAAAACACAATGATAGGTAGAAAGACACAATGACGAATAAAAAGCGCGATGACGTAATCTTTGTTTTAATTTTTATCTTTTATACGAGTACCAATTGGAAACACAATGACCAAAATCTATAACACAATGCATAAAAGAACTCAATTAAAAAACATAATGGATAACCAAATAACACAATATAAATAAACTCACTATTTTTATTTTTATATAACAATATGATATTCATATTAAAGACAAAAAACTATTGTTATTATGTTAAAATTATTTTCTAAAAAAATCTCGTATGAAAAAAAACGTTTTAAAATAATGAATGAATTGACATATATCTTACATGTAGAGTAAAAAAAATCATTATAAGTGAGTTATTACCTTAATGTCATTCTTACCAATTTTAATTCTCAAATTAATATTCATCATTTAAATTTAAGATCAATACATAATCAAAGAATGGAAAAAAATCTTCAAACGTCTCAGGTCTTAAAAGTGCATGATAAATACCGCCAAAGTTCAATACTGCAGAGGAAATTAAAATTCCTTATAACTCTTTTCATTTTGTTGTACTTGTTTAAACATTATCCTTAAAATATAATCTTATATTATGATGATTATAATATTTTACATGATTAATATTAATAATTTATTTGATGTGACTCATTGATGATATTTTTTTAAATTATAAATTAGTCATAATTTGATACTTGATTCTGTTCATCAATGACAAAACAATAAAGCCACAAATTCATTTATAATTATGTTGTAAGGCTTTTTCGATGAAGGGTAACCTAAAGAAAAGGAAACCTAGTTAGGTATGTCGTTGCTTTCTCATGTATCTTTGTGTATATGCGATAATGCGAATAATGATAAGTTTAGTACTAATTTAAAGATTTGACTTCTAATAGCATTCTCATTCCATCCACTATAATTATGTGTGAGGAGTTTGCAAATTATAGGTTGGGGTTGTGAGTTATTGTAAGTGTAAATTATATGGTGAAGAGAGAAATGTAGTGATTTTTTGTAAATTTGGGGAAACATCTGGGGAACATTGTATGCCCATATTTATTTTTTAATATTTGTTGGATTAGTTGTGAGTAGAGGAGAGAAAAAACTGTAATGATAAAGGTATAAAAAATATTATTTAATTGAATATGAGAGAGAAATATAGTGTTTTTTAGTGTAGTTATAGAGATAGAGATTGGGAAATGGGATGAGAATGCTCTAATAGCTTTTGTATCCGCCTAAATTAGTAAATTGTTAGTTTGATACTCTTTTTCTTAAAATGATGTTATCTAAAAATATAACAAAATAAATTTGGTAAGCTTTCAATGTCTCTCTAATTTAACAGAATTATATATATATATATATATATATATATATATATATATAGGATGAGTATCATTACAGAACTGATAAATTATTTAAAAACTTGAATGAACCCTTGAAAACTAACGTTTTTTATAAAAAAAATTGTATGTTAATATTATTTTAGTGTAGTTTTATCATTTTGTATATCTATATTTACGATTACAATTTTGAAAATTAGTTTTTATACATATCTATTTTTTGTTTTACACATATGTAAATTTGTTAGTACATAAATTTACACATATGTAAACTTGTGAATTAATATATTTAATCAAATTTTTTTTTATATAAAGTATGATAAATCTACTCTTAACTAATGTTAATATATAAAAAAAAATTAAAAATGTTTAGTTGTGTAGAGTTCCTAAGAGTTCTTAACTTTTTTGAAGTTCTTAAATGATACCAACCATATATATATATATATATATATATATATATATATATGTTTAAGTTCTAGAAAGAAATGAAATTACTGCGAGAAATGTGATAAATAAATATTAGCCACTAGTTTTATTTTAGGTTTTAAAAGCTTAAATATAAATGAAAAAGATATAAATGCAACAATAAATGCATACTCTCTCTCCAATTAATACAACTAATATAACCATAATAAATCTATCTCTAATTAATATATCTACATAATTTAACTATAATAATTAAAATGATAAAAATATTAATTTAGTTTTATAATTTATTTACATTATCTTCATTTTATCTAACAAAAATACAATTTATTCATATTCTAGTTCTTTATATCAAAAAAACTTCTTTCCACTCAATTTATTAGCATATATCAACGCGTATTTGTTAACAATAAATATTAAAACATAATATCTTTTTTTTTCAATTGATATATCTAGAAAAACTATTGTCATAAATAATAAAAAAAATGTCATACAAATGTGTCCATTAAATATAAACAATAAATATACAAACTACATAAAATTATATAACATACACTTGTTTTGAGCAACAAAAACGTACAACATACAAAAAAGCATACAACTTGCATATTAAATTCGACATCAACAATTATATAAACTACACAAATATACACATATCATACACGTGTGTAGGTTATATGTTTTTCGTATGTAGGTTATGTTTTCTTATTCTTAAAACAAGTGTGAGTTATATGTTATTGTGTAGGTTGTATATTTCACATTTAATGCAAACATATATAAGATAGGTTTTTGTATTATTCATCACACTGTAACTACATGTTGATGGATATTGATAAGTTGAGTTGGAAGAAATTGGTTTTAAATAGAATATTTTTTTTAATGTATGAATAAATTGTATTTGTGTAGGATGAAATTTTCGTGTGTAGGTTATATGTTTTCGTGTGCGTGAGTATTTTATTGATAATGAATTTTGTGTCTAGGTTATATGTTTTTTTATTCTCAGAACAAGTGTAGGCTATATATTTTTGTGTAGGTTGTATTTTTTTTTGTTGATATTTAATGCTAACACATGTAAAATAGTTTTTTGTATTATTTATCACAATGTAACTACGTGTTGATGGATATTTATATATTGAGTTGGAAGAAATTTGGATAGAAAAGAAATTTTAACGTATGAATAAATTGTACCTGTGTATGATAAATTGTACTTGTGTATGTTTCGGTCAAAAATTGGCAAAGCAACTTTTGATCAAATTAGTGCGTGAGGTGAAGTGCTTGTTGATAATAAGATCGAACACAATGATATGATTACGAGGGAAAAAGCCCTTGATTATAACAATCTTACGTCGGTCAAGAATTAACAACGTAATCTTTGGTCGAATTGCTTCGGTCAAAGATTAATAACGTAATTTTTGGTCGGATTCGTATATGATTATGGTAATCTCCGGCACAAAAAACCCACGAACGGTGAAAACTATCACCGTCGACTTTATTAATAACGAAAATAGGTGATTACAAGTGGTGGAGCTGATAAGTGATCGGATGTTAAGTGTTACAAAGTATGCCAGTAGCTAGGTGAGTGAAAAAGTGTGTGCTAATGATATTATCAGCTCATATATATAATAAAGATTACAACTGTTATCCCGGGAAATCCGCTCTTGTATTTAATGCTTTAATCACGTGGTTTAATGGCTTTAAATGCAAAGTTATGTCTCTTAGCCGTTACTCCTCACGTCTTTGACTGATTCTTTAAGGAGTCACTTGTCAAACATAATCCCATCTGTGAAATAACTTCTAATATTCGAGGATAATACAACAGTTAGCAATTATCGGGGATACCGAATATTGAAAACCTGTTAGTAAATCCGGGATCCTTATATATAGAAATGATTCCTGACAATAATAGAGTTCTCCCACGTGCTAATATTAATTATAAGTGCGAGATTTCAGCATAATAGTCAATATTTGACCATTAACCATTACTTGACCCTTAATCCTAGCGGTTATAACTCATTCCACACGTTTTATGTAACCACCAACCGTGTATTTCGTATGGAGTAAATCAACAATTAATATCTGCAATTATAAATCAACACAAAGAGAGAAATATCTATTTATTAGCATTAATACTCAGGATTCTAAACTTATTCGAGAATCCTGAACATATTCGGAATCCTGAGCATATTCGGGATCCTGAGCATATATCCGACTATAAAATTTGGGCCCTAACAGTGTAGGATAAAAATTTGGATAGAAAATAAATAAATTCTTAATATTTTTCAATTATAGTAATTTGATTAGTCATATTATTTGAATAAATATATTAATTGAAGAAAGAGATGCATTTATAGTTTATTAATTAATCTTGAAGCTTTTTAAACCTAAAATAAAACTAGTGGCTCATATTCATTTCTCGTAATAATTTCATTTCTCTCTTGAATCATCCCCTATATATATATATATATATACTATATATAATGTATGAAAGAAGGGCAAATTAAGACACCTTAGATTTAAGGGATTTACAAAGTATTCAACACATGGTACAACCTTCGATACATCTAGGACATGGGCAAACTTGTCCACTACAAAAGTTAAATACAGTTACTAAATAATAGTTACAACATTAACCCTTTCACTTTACTTAACTTTTGTAAATTTTAAAAATTGTTACAACTATGATCCTTGATCTTTCACTCTTTCGTGATTTTTATTTTCATTTTTAACTCAACTTCCCTCATGATTTTTAAACATTAATAACTTTTACATGTGCTAATATTTTTTTAAAGAAATTACACCATAAAAACGAGCACGTTTTTCTCTTTAATTTGATTATCATATTGTTAAAGTTTTTTTTAAATTAAAAAAATAACGTTTTACGTAGGGGCATTTGCGATCTGGTTTGGTTTTGATGGTTTTTAAATTAAACTGTGGGTCAAACCGTTAGTAACCGGTTTTTGTCGTCGAAACCAAACGAACCTTTGAAAATTGTAAACGACCGGCCAAAAGTTAATTAAAAAAATCATTGGTGAAATCAAACCAATGACCGGTTTGAACGTTTTTTGGTTTCAAATCGAACAACGAACACCCATAAACTTGTTATATAATTACAAATCTATGTGTTTCCCGCTGCATCGCGCATGCACTCGTCTAGTATATATATAAGGTATGAGAGGAGGACAAAAATTAAGACACTTGATTTTAAAAGATCTTTAAATACTATTAAAGCGATACACTTTGTTTATTCTAGGCTGTCCACATATGCATCCAGTCAGCAACTTTCCATTGTCAGATTGTCTATTATGCTGCCACGTGTCATCTTCACCAAATCACTCTATATTTAAACCTTAACTATTCATAATTTTTCACACTAAACATATTTTTCTCTTTTTCACTATTAGCCGGATCTCCTTTCACCCTCTCATATATTCCGGCTACTCTAGATCCAGATTTGTATTAATCGTTTTTCGGTAAGTTTATATTTTATAATAAGCATCCGATTGTTGATATATGTATTTCCGGCAACATTATATTTTCTTCCGGTTATTGTTTCCTCTAATCTTCTTATCTTTATTTTCATTGTTAACTGATTTTATTAAAATCAGTTTAGGTTGTAATAAAAAACGACGATGAAGCTAATATGTTGACGTATTTACGTTTTCCGACAAGTTTTTCCAGTAAGTTTTCCGTTTAGTTTTTCCGGTTATGTGTTATACTTAAAACAATGGTTGTTTTATATTTATTTGAAGTTTATATTTTTCTTTCCACTCATATATTCCGGCTAATCTAGATCTAGATTTGTACTAATCGTTTTCCGTTAAGTTTATATTTTATAATAAACTTCCGATTGTTGATACATGTATTTCCGGCAACTTTATATTTTATTTCGATTATTGTTTTCTCTAACCTTTTTATCTTTATTTTCATTGTTAACTGATTTAATTAAAATCAGTTTAGGTTGAAAATCAAAAACGGCGATGAAGCTAATATGTGGACGTATTTACGTTTTTCCGGTTATGTGTTAAACCTATAACAATGGTTGTTTTATAATTTGAAGTTCTATATTTTTCTTTCCTGTTTTTTTGTTTTACATGTTGTTTTTCTAGGTTCGAAATAAAAATCACGTTTATTATTTTGTTTTTCTGGTAAGACACATTTAAATTATCCATTTAAGTATCTCATTAATACAATTTATTGAGTTTGACTATCCTTATTTGTTTAAATAGCTAATAAGGATAGTCAAACTCAATAAATTAGATTAATGGTTTTAATACAATTTAATTAGCATATTTAAACTTATTTTAAAATCAAAATTCTAACAAAATAAAGATGGTGCAAGACATGAAATGTTAACAACCTGTGTTTAAATATAAATCAATACCAAAATTGCAATAATATTGATTTTACTATTGCCAACCGATTTCTAAAATAAAAAATTGTTGCCAAAATTGAAATTCAATGTTGACTTTTAAATTGCTTTGATTTACACATATGTTATTATTACATCTATAATGTTTTATTGGGTTATGATCTTTAATCTTTAATTTAACATTCCTGAAATATTAATTATAAAATTATTAATTTTTTATTAACATTTACTAATTATAAATATACTAAATTTACTAAACTAAATATAATATTTATTTTTAAAATTAAAATACAAATTAAATTATAATATTCACCATCCACATATAATTTATTCTTGAATTTAATAAAGATATTAATGTACATAACTGATTCCATTATTAGTTGACCTTTTAACTATAATTTGAAATTCAAATTCAAATTATTATTGACTATATTTAAAGGTTTGACTAAATTAACTATAATTAAGGAAATAATTTATGTTTTTATATAATATTAAATAAAATTATATAACTATATAATCATAAAGTTTCAAAATTTTTATTAATATTTACTGAATTATAAATTTAGTAAAATTTACTAAATCATAATAGTGATTTTTAAAATTAAACAAAAAAGTATAATATTGATTTTCCAAATATAATCTATTTTAGAAGTTTCTAAAAATATTAATCTACATTAAATTAAACCCTTATTATTTCAGAATTTTATAATTTAATAATAATAATAATTGACATTTTTACAAAAATTTGAAATTCAAATATATTTAAATGTTTGACTATAATAACGATAGTTAATGAAACTATTATGTCTTTTATTATTGTTATTATTATTTCATTCCTAAATTAAGCAACGTATTATTATTAAATATTAAACGATTTTGATTAACCTTAAATATTAAAATATTAAATTTATTATATAATAATACATTCTAAATATACATTTTGAATATAATCAATCGTTTTTTTAGGAAAAAAAGATTTACAATAAACCGCGTTAATTATATTCAAACTTATTGTTTAGTCAAATATTCAGTTACCTACTATATGCTAATTGATATCATTTCAAATTTACAATTATACCTAAATTATTTCTAATCTATATTCAATTATTATCTATAAATATATTGCCTTGAGTTATGCATGTTGTTACGTCTAATATTAAATTTCATTTATAACAATTTCCATGTTACGAACTTTAACAAAAATAAACTATTGTCCAATCAATATATAACATACATGATGAGTAGGCAATTCTTCACACCATTTCCATCATCGACCCCATAACCTACCCTCTGCAATGTATAATAATTATATGTTACTAATTATTATACATGTTGTTTTGTGTGGTTTATATTTATATAATATGCTATTATGTTGTAACAATTTTCAGGTGTATTAGGAAAAATGATTTTCTTTTCGTTGAAGTTTTTAAGATGTTGATGATGGTTTAATAGCAAAGAACATTATGAGTTCTTTTGTTGATGTGTAATGGTTCTTATGCTCAAATTAACTTCTTGTAATTTGAAAGTTTTAATATTAAGACAATGTAAATCTATTAATTTTTGGTGGTATGGGTGATGTGTTTAGTGACAATGTAAATCTATCAAGTTTTAATAGTTAAAGAAATATATATTTGTTTAAATTATTGTTTAAGTTGATTATGCTTAGTGACATATTATTCCACCCGCGTGTCACGCGGGCTATACCCTAGTTTACAAATCAATCAACACATGATAAAACTCCAAAGAGGGGCAAAATGGACTTTCAAGCATAAAATGCACGTTTAATATTTACAACTTTTTACCTTCAACCTTTATTAAATGAAATAATAGTTACAATTTTGCTCCCTCATCTTTAACCACTTATTATTATTTATTATACATTTAAACTAACTTTCCACGCGATTTTTAAACCAACATAACTTTTTCATACATTTATATTTTTTTAAAAATGTTGCACCACAAAAACGAGCATTATATTCTCTTTAATTTGAGTATGATATTGTTGGAGTTTTTTCAATTAAAAAAATTAATATGTTATGTATGAGTGTTCAATGCCGGTTTTTGTCACACCCCACTTTAGGGCCTAGGCGTGTGACCACAAGTTGGTACCTGTTTTGTAAATAAATCAGAGTTGCGGGTTTTATTTCAGCGGAAGTCTTTAATAAAATATTATTACTTTGAAAACTTATTAAAAAGTCGGGTTTAAATACCCGTCCATCGTTTACAATACATTTCTTTAGAAAACATTACTCTTTGTAATATTTTGAAATAAAATATCTAAGCCATCAGATAACATCTTGTAAGGCCCCGTTACCAGTAGCCCTACTTTCGTGTTGGATTTACTCATAAACGCAGTTCTAAATATCAGAGTTAATTAAAACATTCGCGGAATATAAAAGCTTTCATAAAACATTTCATAACAAAACACATCTTGTCTTAAAACAACATCTTGTCTTTCAAAATAAACAAAACGTTAAACTTAAACGTCTTGAGTCTTCCGATGCCAGCCTCTTATTCAGTGCCACGTGTCTCCTCAAGCGAGCTGCCTCATCCTACTCACCTGCGTGCATACTAAAAGTCAGCTATGCTGAGTGAGTTCTAGTTAATCATACATTATACAATACACATAAACTTATATTCTTTCATTCATACTTTCATACTTTCATACTTTCTTTTGTATTAACTTGCTTTCATATCTTACGTTATAAAGAGCATTACGCCCTACATTCCTCGAGTATTATTAGGGCTAGGTACCCTCCTTCCTCGAGTATTATTAGGGCTTGGTACCCTCATTCCTCTAGTATTATTAGGGCTCGGTACCCTCTTTCCTCGAATATTAGTAGGGTTCGGTTCCCTAGTTCTCGAATATTAGTAGGGTTCGATTCCCTCTTCGTTACCATACAACCATACATCATACCTCGAGTATTATTAGGGCCTGGTACCCTCTTCGTAACCATACAACCATACAACCATCATTTCCTTCTTTTATTAACTTTATCGCATTCATACACATAAGCATACATATCATACTTACCTTATACATAGCGTTACAACCTGACAATACGTGCAATATCCGAAGATCGTTCACGTACTAACAAGCAATCATTCATACATTTCACATCATTCATATAAGGCATACACTTATCACTTAGGATAAATGTATTAACAAACATATCGAGTATGCACACAGCCCTGAAAACATAACACATAGATGGGGCTAGAAACTCACCTGAATCCTGTTACGCTCTCCGTTAATCGTTATTCCCTTCTTGAGCTGTGCACGGCTAACTGTATAATATTTACATGTATCAATTAACTACTACTACTCATGTTGTATTTCTATCTTTATATAACCCACAACGAACGGGGGTCCGGGGGCAGCGCCCCTGGCAGCGGGGTCTAGGGGCGGCAGCCCCTAGCAGGGTCCAAGGGGCAGAGCCCCTGGCTGGGGTCGAGCTGCCAGGTCAGCTTGGAAAAATTTTATTTCCATTAACTGTTTAACACATTTTTCATTAGGTTTTTAATTTATTTTCTAATCGAACTTGACTTTAGGCGAAGTTAAACCTTAGGCGAACTTAGCTTTAGGCGAAGTTAAACCTTAGGCGAACTTAGCTTTAGGCGAAGTTAAACCTTAGGCGAACTTAGCTTTAGGCGAAGTTAAACCTTAGGCGAACTTAGCTTTAGGCGAAGTTAAACCTTAGGCGAACTTAGCTTTAGGCGAAGTTAAACCTTAAGCGAACTTAACTCAGGCGAAGTTAATTAGTTAGGCGAACTTGCTTGCAAGCGAAGTTAAGCTTGCAGGCGAAGTTAAGCTTTGCAGGCGAAGTTATGGCTTTGCAGGCGAAGTTATGGTTTTGCAGGCGAAGTTATGGTTTTGCAGGCGAAGTTACCCAGTTCAGCTACGGGTTTGGTTTTTATCAAGCATTTTGGCGATTTTAATACCCTTATTATGGTTCGACATCACCCACTACGTTCCCTAACCGTTTTCGATCGTATATATATCCCGTATATACTATAAAGCTTGGACCTTTAAGTAAAAACGTTCAATACTACGTAAACTTTAAAGGTCAAGAACATACCTTTAGCGCTCGTTCGATCTTGGTTAGCTTGTTTATGCCCTCTAGATCTCGTGTAATAAGATCTAATACCAACTAACGTTTACTCTCTCTCGGATCTTGCTCGTTTATGGTGTGTGTGTGTGTTTGGAGTGTGTAGAGATTATGATGGAAATGAAATGAGGGTTTAGGGTTTTAGGTTGGTTTAGGGGATATTTATATCCATTAAAGCCCATGGACCTAAGGCCCATTCTCATTTAACCCATCTCAATTAATCTAAGTCCATGATCCGTTCTTTACTCGATATTAATTAATTAATAACGCGAAATTACTAAACGTAACTTTCTCTATTCAACATTATAAATTTTAGGATGTTACACATATAATGACTATAACTCCAATCTTCTATTCCTTCTTGCTTGTATGTTCTAACCTTTCTTGTTTCCCTGTAACATGGGTGGGAAAATACGTCAGCACAAAGCTGGTGAATAACGTTGACTCTTAAAATATCTTTTCAATACCTTTGTGAAACCAACAATAATACCTTTGTGACTACTTATTAGGCACCCAACTACATTGGGATCAAATTACCTAAGTACCTTGTACAATTAATTATATACACAATATCATTTCTCTGAACAGTCCCGTAGACCTTCAGAGGCATGTTGATGATATGCATGGCCTCGGGGAACTCCGAGTCACCATGTATGATTGGATCCAGACACATGTATACTCTTAATCAGAGTGTCCGTTTCTTATTATTGTACACAAAGTTTTTAAGGATTCGTAAATCCTATACAAACATTCAGACTCAATATAAAAGGGTTTGGGGCGTATTCACCTTATCTGTTTATATCAGTTTCTGATACTGATTCCTATTTTCTGATTCCTCTTCTTGTTTTGTTACCTCGGACCTATAGTACGAAAATAACATTTTGTATAAATAACCAGATCATCGATCTAGCTTTAGACCTTTAGTCTATTTCGTATAGCTTTAACCTTGATAAAATCATTTGTTTATATAAAACATTTGGACCTTTAGTCCCTTTCTTTATTTACCATTTATATGCTACGTTTTTTCTTCAGGAAGAAACGTCTATACTGAGTTTCTTTTTCAAGAAGAAACATTAATTTCATAATTATAATATTTTGTATTATATTTCTTAATCATAAAGAAATACTATTTTGACTATAACATTTGCTTAAGAAAAGTTATATAATACTAAATTGTAATCAAAGTTCGGCTATACCTCCGACTATGGTCTAAGCCATTTATAATAATATAATAATAACTTAGGCAGAACCCCTTACCTCGCACGGGTATTCGGAGTTAGATATTCCTAATTTTATACGGGCAACACTTCTACTCTATACGCACGTTTATCGAGGCGTTCTTGATCAACTCTTATTGGCACGTAAGTCGAGGCAATGTTCGGTTGCCTGGGTCATGCACGTACTTCGAGGAAAACACCGGGTATTTGGCACGTATTACGAGATAATATTTGTCGGGTCGGTGGCACGCAAAACGGTGTTCGGCACGCAAACCGAGGTAGAGAGTGAGTGAAAATTTAGAGAGAGAGTGGCTGTGATGTGTGGGAAATGAGCCGGATCCCTCCCCTTTTATAGCCAATTTTGGATCCCATCGCGTGTCCTCTTCCTAACCTCGTCGCGTAGCGCGACCGACACGTGGTCTGACACATTCTGCCACGTGTCCTGGTATGCTGCCACGTGTCACCCGGACGTGACAAGTGTCCGTGAGTCATCACGGCCCATCGCGGTACGCGATGGCCGTCTCCTTAGACTCATCGCGTAGCGCGATGGGTCTCTGGAAATTATTTTTCATTTTCAGTCCCCGTACTTTATTAACTTGTCATATCTGGTCTTACTCTCGTTGTCCAAAAAGACTAAGGCGGCTCGCGGCGATGCGAAGTGCGCCATCAAAGCGCCACATTGCGCCAACGCCCTTCGCCGTCGCCGTCGCCTTCGCCTTCGCCATCGACCTCGTCCTCTCCCGAGCCCGATCGCGTGCGCGTCGGGTGCTACGCACCCTCCGCTAGGACCACTTGGTGCATGATATTCATAAAAGAATATAACTATGGAAATTCTATCTCTTATAAAGAGCTTCCATTTCTTTACCACTTCCAATGTGGGATGTATTCCATTTTCCTTATTTATACCTTGGTTGAATGTCTCCACTTTCTTACATCTTTCAATGTGGGATGAAATTTCTTTCATGTAAGTATACTTAACTTAGGAAATATTTTTATTTCCTTATTTTTCTTATATTTCTTTATTTATTATTTTTTCATGTCTTGTCTTGATATTATTTTTGATCCCTCAACTTTCCTAAGTTGTCAAATTTGGATTGAAATTTTGGGGATGTTACAGTTTTGATGGTTTAAGCCAAACATGCGAGCCAAACTGTTAGTAACAATTATTTATCATTGAAAATAGAAACTAAACCGTTGAAATTAAAACCGAATGTTAAAGAAAACCCCAACCGTGAACCTAACCGATGATCGATGTAAATGGTTATAAGGTTTCAAACCGAACCATGAATTCCCATAACTTTTACGTGGTTACCAAGGTTTATGTTCAAGCACCCACGGCATCGCGTGGACACTTGTCTAGTAATATATAACAAATAACAAGTTTGGTATCGCTAAGTGGCAATTGGGTCACTTGGCAGAACCGTATTGATCGTTGCAAATTTGTTTTTTTTTTAATTCCGATACTGTAAAGCACATAATAGAAGCGAATGAATTTGCGTATACTTACAGCCTCAACGCTCCGGAATTTATCCATGTCCGAGTTTACCATCCGACTCTACCCCATTGGTCCACATCGATTTTTATACTTTTTCTGTGTTAGCTCTGGTAACATAACGAAAGTAAACGAAACCGACTGAGCTTGTGTCGAGTTACCACCTCAATGCCCATAACCGATAACGCTTGAGTTTTACCATCGCTCAGGTTCCAGACCAAATAAACATCAAATAGTTTATTTGTTTACATGTTAATCTTTTTATATGTTACTTTGATATTTTTTTTTGGGGTTTTAACTCTCAGATTTCACAACCAGTGTCTATACCTAGTGTAACCTATAATGTCCAAATTAACGTCGACTCACCGCCTTAATGCCCGGGACTGACAACGACTGGGTTTATCGTTGCCCGTGTTTTACCGACCTATCTCGGCGCAACGGGTCAGGTAAAACATTAGTTTGATATATAACTGATTCGAAATATCTATAGATACAAAGGAAAAGATATTCTAATGTAATATCCCAAGATCCATTATTCCTATGTTACATGATGATTGATGATTGAGAAATATCCTAACAAAATTTGTAATGCCAATTAAACAAATTAAATGTTAAATGTAATATACATTTAAACAGGTTAAATGTTAAAAGTAATATACATACATGGATAAGTAATCATACAATAATCTTTATCGTACATGAATCATGCTCAAGCAAAAAACAAAACGATTAAAACCAAAACTAAAAAACGCTCAATTGAATTCAAAACCCTAATAGGCCCAAACAAGTGACTCTCATGTCAAAAATTGATTCAATTGAAACTCCAGATGTGTTTGTTTGGATGAATTGATGATTAATTTGATCAATTTCGAAGTTAATTGACCAATTGCTAAAACTATTGTTTAAAACAAACCTGTTAACAAAAGGGGAATGGTGTTGCGTTTTTCCGACAAGTTTTTGGACACTCGTTGTCGACGCCGGTGATGGTGACGGGGATGTTGATGCCGGCTAGTGATGGATTGGTGGTGTTGGAGATGGCAACAGCAGTAGAAGGGTGATTTTAGGGTTTAGCGTATGTTTTGAAATCAAAGGTCTAACGTGTGTTTTGAAATAAAGGTTAAAAATGAGCTTTTATAGTTTTATCTTCATTGTTGGTCCAAAGTAAAAATGTGTGTGCGTGATCCTGAAAAACGATGGGAGCAAAGGGGAATCAGTGAAGAAGATAAAATCCATCCGTTCGTAACAAAGGAATACTTGTAAGGTGGTTTCTAGCCAAAAACCCATGTAAACGGGTGTTTTTCACCTAACATTTGAAGCTTGATAAATGTACAGGGTTTATGTTCGTTTGTGTTAAAAGATGATGTATTATATGAGTTATTGTTGTTCAAAATACATAAACTTAAAAAATGATATATGTATTGTAGATGTATGTTGTGTAGCTTTGAAGTATCAAATGGGTTTTAGGTGAAAACTTAAATGAGTGGCTTAATCATGGTGTTTCTAAGTTAAACTATATTTTATTGACATGTTATGCATAGAGATTATTGGATTCTAGTTTATGATCAAAGTTGGGCTTTTGATGTTGTAAAAGATAAACGATGATTAAATGCTTTAAAGAAGTGTGTGAGATTGGAGTGTTTTAATACTACAAAATTTGATAGATTACTATATATATCGTGCAAGAGTCTTGCATATGTATCAATGAGGTGGTAATAAACATGTCGGGAATAAGAAAAGCTCATAAAGGGATTTGTATTTTACTGATCTTGAACTTGTATACTAAAATTGGTGTATTAGCTTGTAATTTAGTCTTGTATGTTGAAGCATAGGAGCCAAAGTATTCAAGGGATGTTTAGTCTCACACGTCTCATTATTCATCTCTATATTTATATTTTCTTTAATTATTTCTTTTAACTTTTTTTCATGTTGGAGGTACAAGCCAAAAGGTTTTGAGGTGTAAACCAAAATGCTTGATATACAATCTTTAAATTTTATACATGTGAATAGGGGTGTCCAAAATCTCGAACCCGATTAACCCGACCCGACCCGACCCGAACCCGAATAAGCTAATAAGGGTCGGGTTAAATAGGGTCATAAAGTATTAATCGGGTTATTCAGGTTGACCCGAATAACCCCAATTGTTAATAGGGTCGGGTTTCGGGTTTATTATTGGAAATTAATCGGGTTTCGGGTTAACCCGAATAACCCGATTAGTGATGATACTTTACTTCAAATACAATAATGAAAATGTTAAATAAGCACTAAAAAGTCATTACTGAAAGTTTTATAAAGGAGTTAATTATTCTTCTACTTGTTCATGAACTGTTAGACTACATATTTTTTTTAAATAAACAAACGAACATGAACAAATGTTTCACTCGTTCATCTATGTTCGTGAACACTCGGTTATGATCATTCATTTAAGTTTGTTTACGTTCTTTCATGTTCGTTCACATATTAATAGAAAATTATTAACTATTATTTGCATTTAGAAATTATATCACCATAATATGTTTATATTTGTGTTCATTTAAATGCCTTCATTAATATTTGTTTTATGTATGTTTGCGTTCGTTAATGTATGCACATGTTTCTTCAAGTTCGTTTATCTTTGTTTAATTGTGTTCATTTATGTTCGTGAAGTGTTTGTTTAGATTGTAAATGAACAATCATAATAAAATACGAACATGTTCATTTTTTAACGAAAGAACATGAACACAAATATTGGTTTGATTAAGTGTTCGTGATCATATTCGTTTAAAGTTAAATGAACAAACACACTCATGCCTTTGTTCATGTCCGCTCGGTTCATTTACAAGCCTATATGTATGAATTATAAGATAATTTCTTGTGAAATAAATTGAAAATTGAGTGGAGTGAGAAATTTTGCAACCCACGAGTTACAAACATAAAAATCAACTTCAATTTATAAAGTTACATGGTCAACCCGATTAACCCAACTACCCGACCCGACTAACCTGAAACCCGAATAACCCGAACCTGACTAACCCGAACCTTAATAGGGTCGGGTTTCGGGTTAGATATTTTTTAAGAAAAACCCGACTAACCCGACCCGATTAACCTGAAACCCGATCGGGTTGACCCGATGAACACCCCTACATGTGAATAACAAGTCCTTAATAACTTTATTCTTTATATCTAGAAGATTGGGATAAAGATTCGGATTAATTAAGAAGAAATGCATTTTAGAGACCTAGGAAGAAGAGTTAGGGGTGTGCGTGGTGTGGTTATTGACTAAAACCGAATCAAAAACCAAACTTTCGGTTTTATGATATTTTAAAACCGTTCGGTTTCGGTTTTTTCGGTTTATGGTTTTTTGATTCGGTTTGGTTTTGGATGCGGTTTTTTCGGTTTTGCTAATCGAGCCAAAACATTTTGGGCAAAAAATAACACTTGACCCAAAATACTGAAATTGAACATGATAGTTTTTTTCTTTAAACTAATGATTAATTGAATATTGAATATTTGGGCTTCAAATATTAAAAAGCTAAAAAAAGATACATTTTAAATCAAAATTAAAATTAGAAACTAAAAGTACTAGTATTATTAGTTATTAACCATATGTAGCAACCAAATATATTTGTTAATAATCATATGCTAAAACTAAACAAATGGTAGTCGGTAGATTTTGTTTTAATGGTTACGATTAAAATATTATGGTTATTCCAAATTTTTGGTTATTTCGGTTCCGTTTTTTCGGTTTTTAACAAAATACAAAACCGAACCAAAACCAATATTTCGGTTTTTGTTAAAGTTCAAAACCGAACCGTTGGTTTTTAGTTCGGTTTGATTTTTTCGGTTCGGTTTTGATTTTATCGGTTTTGATTTGATTTTTTCGGTTTTGTGGACACCCTTTAAGAGTCCAAATATTAGAAAGATGATGAATCATAGAAGTGAGTTATATTAAGGGGCAATAAAAAAAAGTAAAGTTTTAAAATGAAACACAACAAACAAGTATTTCCACCCGACATTCTTCTTCCTAAATATAGGATACAAGAAAACAAATCTCCCAAATCATAATAACAATCGAGTCCAACATCCTTTGCATGGATTCTACGTGAAAATCGGACGTATATACATCCCTAAATCCAAACCAAATCCCATTCAATCATCTTTCTCGATTTCAATAATTCAATCTATTTAGCTCCACTCTTCGACCTCCATCCGAGGTCGAAATGGAACTATTTCCCAACCGATCAACGGTCCGCCTCAAAAGCTATCGAGACAAATACCTTTTTGCAGAAACCGACGAAGAGTCAGTTTCCCAATCTCGAGACGGTTCAGCAAGAAACTCTTATTGGACCGTCGAGATCGTTGACGAGGATTGTATTTCCTTAAAAAGCTGTTATGGAAAATACCTAACCGCGTCAAACAAGCCATCAATCCCCGGTATGCGAGCTCGGTATTTAAAAGTAACCCAAACCCGGCTGGGGAACCCGAACCCTGTCGTCTCGACAACGACTGTTGACGATTCTACGATCACGGGGAAATGGAATTCTGCATTGCAATGGCTACCGTTGGTGACCGAGGTAAGTTCGGAGGTTAGGTTAAAGACGCATTATGGGAACTACTTGCAATCGAACAAGGGTCCGCCGCCTTTAGGGAACATGGTTACGCATGATCTTCCTAGGAAAGAAGGCCCGATGAATAAGCGGATTTCGTGGCAAGTTGAGTTGGTTGAAACGCCATCGGTTGAGTGGACGCAGTCGGATTCATTTACATCGAGAATGACGCTTTATGCGAAAACATTCGTATCGGAAATGAATAAGGGGAAGGAGAAGATCAAGGGGTCAGCTAAAGGTATGATCAAGAAGCCGTAAGCGTTGCCGGTGACGAACCGAGGGTTGGGTAGACGATTAAGAACGAAGAGATGATTATTGACATTGTAGGAAAAAACGATTATGTGTAAAGAGGTAATGCAACTATATTTTATACATGATTTTAATGTGTATATGAATTTGGTTTTTAGTTTAATAAATTTGGAAAAAGGAACATGATCTTAGATAACGATATTAAGGTTTATAAGTTTCATTTGTTAATTAGAAGTTAGGGTCTTTTAGTTAACTAGTTTGAACATTGAAGAAACGTAGATCGACTCACTGGTAGACGATCAACTTTCCTCGGGTGTGATTATGCTATTTCACCGATGGTTCTCTGGGATCTGGATTCTTCCACCTACAAAATGAACAGCACCGTAAACTTACCCCTCAGAAAGGGACAGAGGGGTCCTCTTTGGGGTAACCCTCCGGTGTGAGAATAAGAGTTTGTAGGAGAAGATAATAATCTGAGAGTAAGGAAATTGGAGTGTATTGCTTAATATAGCTGAATACTGTGTAATAGGGCATACCTCTCCTTGTGGAGTTGATGTGGTATTTATAGTGCTAGGGTTTCCAATGATTGGGCTCAGACCTAATTAGGGCCTTTTTGGCCTCCTCCAATTGCTTTGCGCCACGTGTCCTTGGGACACCTGGTGCTTTTTCATTGATTATTCTCTGACCCATGTGCAATCACGTGGTAGCACATGGGTTTTGCTGAGTTGTCCACCTTTCATTGGAAGCTGTCAACATCAGCATATTCTTATTCCTTAAAAAGATACCTTCTGGAAGGTTGTCTGACGTGCACAATCTAGGTTGTCCTTATCCTGATTTGGATAAGGACGAGGTTGATTATGTGCATGTGTGATATGCGCCTATCCTGAGGATGCGCGAGGTCTTCTCTTTGTTCTCACGCGCAGATGTTTCATGCGCAGATGTGATATGCACAAGCATGTGATATGCGCCACGCGCGGATGCGCCACGCGCAGATGTGATATGCGTCACGCGCGGATGCGTCACGCGCAGATGTGATATGCGTGAGCATATATGGTGCGTGAGCATGTGATACGCGTGAGCATATGTGATGCGTGAGCATATGTGATGCCTGAGCATATGTGATGCATGAGCATATGTGATGCCTGAGCATGTGATGCATGAGCATATGTGATATGCATGAGCATATGTGATATGCGCCATGCGCATAGGTTTTGGCTTTGTGCCTTCATAATATCTTGATTTCAAGCCTCTTGTCTATATCTTGTGGGTTGACCCGCCTCGCTCGGTGTTGAGGCGGGTACATACCTCTTCAAGCCCCCCCAGTCTAATGTGTGTCTTGTCTCGCGCGAGCGAGGTAAGATAGATATTAGACTTAATAGTTTGTTCTTTTAGTAGGGTTTGTCTTTTTCTTCTTATTACTCATCGTTGCGCGAAATTCTATCCTTTTGGTTGAAACAATTCGTCCATGTACGTGGTTGGTTGTTGCTGACATGCGTCAGTGATGGAGACGTGTCAGACTTTTCGTGTGCTCGAGGTGCTACAGTTGCCTTTCATGTCCCCTCACATAGTGTCAGGAACACGTGTCGCGCTCGCGTTGGTCCGTACCTGCGAGTGGTGGCGCGTGAACTCTGGCAGCACCTGTGTCGTTTCTTTTCGTGTCCCCTCACACAGTGTCAGGGACACGTGTCGCGCTCGCATTGGCTTACACCTGCGAGTGGGGGCGCGTGAAGTCCGATCAGTACCAATTTTTCTCTCTCCTGGCCTATAAAAGCAAGCCCTTTTGAGTTTTTTATCCTTCATCTTCTTTGTTGTTTATTCAGAGCTTTCCTTTCTTTCTATTCCGATTAAGTGCCTATCTTCCAGATTTCCGTTCTTCAGAAGCAACTTGTGCCTGACTCTGTTGTATGTCTGATAGCCCAGACAACACAATCTCCCCCAGCAATCGCCGAGTGAAATCGTTAGTAATGTCTATGTTGAAGAAGACCGGCAAGGGGAAGAGGGCTGCTGAGGCCTCATCGGAGGAGGTAGGGAAAACCAACGCAGTGAAGAAGTGGGATGAGATCCCATGTAAACTGAGGCAGTCCGATTTTGACAGCCTTATCGCCTCTCAGGGTTTTCTCCCTGAGTATGGCTGCATGCTGCCGGCGGCCGGGCAAACGGCGGCGGACCCGCCCACCGGCTATATATCCCTTTATTGCCATTTTTTCACCCACTGCAACCTTCGTCTCCCGATGACAAGGTTTGTGGGTGCGCTGCTTAGGTTTTATGGGATTCATATATCCCAAGTCCATCCGTTTGGACTCGTGCGCATGACTCACTTTGAGTTCATGTGCAAATCTCAGCGCGAGGAGCCCACCCCTCGGCGCTTTCAGTTTTTTTATAAGCCCAAGATCCAAGATTCTTGGTTCTCATTTATTCCTCGCAGTCAGAAGGTCAAGTGCTGCACTGTTTCATTCAAGAGCCTTCATGACTGGTCTGAGAGATTTTTCTATATCAGGGCTGGTGTGATCCCCATCCGCATGACCATGCGCGCGATCTCTTCTGCGCCTGCGGATGTGGGTGTCTTCAAGAACCCAACTGGCGCCTGGGTAAAAAAGTTGACTGCCGAACCATCCCCCGCCAAGAACATTTGCGAGGAGGCGCTGGTGGGGGTTGGTATGAGCAGGAGGTGGGCCGACAGCGCGACTGAGCCCGTTATCCAAGTTGACGGCTTGTGTAAGTTAATCTCATTGCATTACTTCTGCTCGAATATAATTCGTTTTGCTGATATCATTTGACTTGTTTTGTGCAGTCAGCAAGGAGTATGTCCACGCCGCATATGATGAGCATATGGAGGGTGGCTCCGTCGCGCTGGGCGCTGGGGAGGTTGGCTTCCCCGATCGCTTCGATGACATGTTCATCCCTGTTGATCTGGGATTTCGCTTTGACAGCGACGCGCCTGGTAAGCCTTTGTACTTATGCTTATGCCTTTATAATACCAGATTTGGCTAACCTTTCTGTTGCGTGTATTGTAGACGCGCTTGAGAACTACGAGCTGGAGCTCGCGGAAGAGGAGGAGGAGGAGGAGGCTGAGGTGCCCCAACTAAAGCGTAAGGCTAAAGGGAAAACTGGCGCAGGGGCCAGTAAGAAACAGAAGAAAGATGATGCCCCTGTTGTTCAGGATCCTCCTACTCAGGCGAAGGGACTTGAGAAAACCCAGGAGTTTACCTCCAAGTTTTCCTTGTCTTCCCTGCCTCAAAAAGTGGGCAGACCTCCTGTCCACACGAGATATGGTGCCGCTACCTCCTCCCTTCGCGCGGCGGAAAAGGGGAGCGGCGTTGCGCCTGCCGTTTCCTCTTCGACAGGTATACTTTGCTTATCCTTTATGGTTCTATGAGCGCAATTCTGATAGAATTACTAATGAATCTTTGCTCACTCAAATGTTTGTAGAGCCGGCGACCTTGGTGGATCAACCTCAGGCGCAACAAGGTGCCGAGGCTGCGCCGGAGGTCGCTTCGAAGTCCCCTGTTTTACCCTCAATAAAGGGGAGAATGGACTTCATTGCGATGTTTAACTCGCGAACGGCGTTGCGCCAAGGTATGTATTGCGCTTTTATTTTCTGACTTTTTTCTTTTAGATCAAGTCATGAACCATTTCTTTTTGTTGATTTTTTCATAGGAGTCATTGCTGGCGTACAAGCTGCTGGCGGCACTACTGGCGCCGGTGTCAGCGCCGTTGGTTCTGCTCCTGCTCCTGCAAGCGCTGAATCTCCCCTCATCGGGATTACTAAGGAGCAGGAGGCCGTTTTACGCGCCGACCTGGCGGCGTCGAGACCTCCCTCACCTCCTCCTGCGCGCAGCCCTCCTCGCGAGACTGATTTTGGTTCTAGGTCGCAGGAGAAAAGACCTGTTTCAGAGGAGTATGAGGAGGTTCAAGTTGAAGGCTCCGACAGCGGCCACGCCAGCCCTGCAGCGCCACGAGATTTCGCGGCGCGGTCTTCTCGTGGGGCTGGCGCTGACTTTTCTGCTTCATCCCCGCAGGTATAGGTTCGTTTTTGCTCCGCTGCGCGGACTTCCATATTAGTGTTTTGATGACTTAGATCATTACTTTGTGTTTGCAGGAAGCCGATCACATTTACCGCCCGAGATGTAATATTACTGAGGACAGCTCATTTCAGTCCATGGGTGTGTGTGAGGACTTCTGGGCTCATTCTGTGCCTCCAGCTGAAAGGAGGTTTCAGGAGGACCGCGCTCGCGATGACTTGCTCAACGATCATCTGTTTGCTGGGTCGGCTTTCTTTGCTGCCTCCCAAGAGCTTCGCTATGATTACGTAAAGGTACGTGATGCTCTTGCGGAAGCCAAGCAAGAGGCTAAAGTGTCTGCTTGGAATCTTTCTGATGCTCGAGAGAGAGCTGAGAAACTCCAAGCAGAGCTCAGCGAGAACAGAGCAAGTGCCAACACCGCCTTCGTGAAGCGCGGGCATGAGTTACAGGCTGCGCGGGAGAAGCTACAGGCGGCCGAGGCGGACGCGGCCAAGTACGCGCGTAGAGTACGCGACTTGGAGCTGGACGCGGAGGCGCGTGACCAAGCTCTTGTCCAGTCTATAACTGACAAATCATCATTGGAGAGTGAGGTTGCGCGCCTGAAGAAGGAGCTGGCGGCCACGCGGGCCGAGAAAGATGAAGCCTTGGCGACGGCAGCGTCTAGCCAGGAAGCACTCGATGTTGCGCGAGCGGAAAAGGAAGAAGCCTTGGCGGCAGCAGCGTCCGACAAAGAGGAGCTGAAACAGACTAAGGAAACTGTTGAGTTGTTAAACTCTCAGATTCCTGCTCTTGAGACGTCTGTTTCTTCCCTCGCGCAGGATCGCCAATGGCTAATCTCACAGGGTATGACTCGTTGCGCTTACGCGATGAAATACTCAAACGAGTTTCAGGCCCTTGTGATGGATTGCAACGCTGCCGCGCGCTTGGTGGGTCGAGCTGAAGGGTTTAAGGATGGCTGTGAATATAGCATGCTGAAGAAGAACCCATCCGACTACCCTTATCAGCTCGACGTTGCCTGCGCGGACATGGCCGAGATGGGGGAGAAGTATTTGAATACTCCCATTCCCATCCTTGCGCAGGTATTTTAACCTTAATGAGATTACCTTGACTTATTTTCCAAGTCTTTTTGTACTCATATTTTTCCTTATGATTTGCAGATATCTGCACTTGCTGACCAGCCCGATCTCGGCGCGCTTAAGAAATTACTTGACGAGTGCGAAGGGGCTGGTGGCGGCGATGATGGCGCGGGGAATGCTGCCCCTGCTAGCGGCTCTGGCGTGGCCAAAGGACCCGCTCCTGACACTATTGTGATAGAAGGCGACTCCATTCAGGACGAACATCTTGACTATGGTCAGTTTGGAGATGACGAGGAGTGGGCTGCGCCAGATGCTGAGGGCGGTGATGAGGACGATGAAGAGGCTGACGTCGACGTGGAGAATTGAGAAGCCCTTCATGTTTTTTTTTTATTTGTAGTTTGTATCTCATCATCTTGTAAACTTGTAAATTTCAATGCTTTGGAATGAAATTTTATTTTTCCCTTCTTCGCATCTTGCGCATTCCCCATTCATCTCTTTATGTTGCATGTTTGCTTGTTGAATATAAGATATGCTTGCACGTTGAAATAAGAACAAGGTTGTAAGGAAATTATTATACTTAATCATTGTCATATTGTAAGTGATTTTGCAATATCCTGACTATGTTGACACGTGCTTTGGCGTTTCATTATTCCTCTTTTGCGCGACGTTATCGCGCATTTATTATAGGGAATTATGAGTTTTTTAGCCTTTACGTGTCAGTATGTGTTACTCTGATATCCATTACAATTTCATGCGCGACCTCGACCTGAGACCTTAACAACTATGTTTTGGGATTTGCTTTGCCTTAGTTGTGCTTAGGTATTTTTATGGTCAGGCTGCGCAGCATGTAGGATGGATGTTGTGAGTGATTTGAGCTAAGGCTCACATTATTGGGCTAAGGCCCTGAGCTAAGGCTCATATTATTGGGCTAAGGCCCTGACGTTTTAGAGTTAAGACTCGTTAACGCGTTTGAGCTTGAAGCTCGCGCATGTATGTTTTACTTCGTTTTATTTTTTGTTTTGATGTCAATACAATGTTGTCATATTGCTCAAAATTAATAAAGGGAAGTGTGAAACATGTATGCAAAAGGTAATAGAATCCACATTAAGAGAAGATAGCGCGTATCATTATTCATAATGGCTTAAAGAGCCTTGATTACAAATTTGACAATTTTTACATGAAACATTTTCTAAGCTGTGCCGCGTTCCATGCGCGCGGGATCTTCTTTCCATTCAAATCTTATAAAGCGTATGCGCCTTTTCCCAATTCTTCCGATACTTGATAAGGTCCCTCCCAATTGGGGGACATCTTTCCTGGGGGTATCGCGCGGCTAGCTTCATTGTTTCGAAGGACAAAATCATTCTTCTTGAAGTGGCGTTCTTTCACGTGCTGATTGTAATATTTTTCCAGTTTTTTCTTGTACTTGGCTTCACTGATGATAGCCGCCTCTCTGCGCCCTTCAAGTAAGTTGAGATCCAACCTCCTTTCGCGCTCGTTATCAATCTTGTTCATCATGAGCACTCTATGGGATGGGCATCCAATTTCTGCTGGAATCATAGCCTCCGTTCCATAGGTTAGGCTGAACGGGGATTCGCCATTGCTGGTTTTGCTTAATGTCCTGTGTGCCCACAGGACATTAGGTAGCTCTTCGACCCAAGAATGGGATTCTCCCTCCAACCTTTTCTTCAGCCCATTTAACAAGCTTTGGTTCGCGCGCTCCACTTGGCCATTCCCCTGAGGGTGGTATACTGAAGTGAAGATTTGGTTGATGCGCAATTCCTTAAGCCAGCTGGATATCTTCCTGTCAGTGAATTGTTTGCCATTGTCGCTCACAATTTCCATGGGCAAGCCAAAACGGCATATGATGTGGCTCCAAATAAACTGCTTCATCGCTTCGGCTGTGATTTTTGCTAGTGGCTTGACTTCAACCCATTTTGTGAAATAGTCTACTGCCACTACCAAAAATTTTACTCGCCCTTGCGCTTGCGGTAGGGGTCCCACAATATCGATGGCCCATTTGTGGAAAGGCCCTGCGGAGGTCACCGGAATCAAGTTGTTCTTTGGCCGCATGGTGTTTGGCGCATAGCTCTGACACGCTTTGCATTTTTGGATCTCTTTTAAAGCGTCCAAGTACATGCCTGGCCAATAGTAACCTGCGCTCATTGCCTTGGTAACCACCATGCGCGGGCCAGCATGTATTCCACAGATTCCTTCGTGTATCTCTCTGATCACATAGCTTGCTTCCTCAGCATCTAGGCATTTCATGAGCGGTCCAAGATAAGAGCGTCGATATAGTGTACCATCAAGCAGCTCATAGTTCTGCGACTTGTGTCTTATCTTCCTCGCCTGTGCGCGATCGTCCGGTACTTTTCCCTCCTTCAAGAATTCCATTATTGGAGTTATCCATGATGAAGGGGTTGTATGAGTTACAAGGACAGACTTCGCTCCCACCGACGGGTTGCTCATTACTTCTACCCTGACATCTTTGCCAAAGTGATCGAAGCTGGTTGATGCCATCTTACTCAGCGCGTCAGCAGACTTGTTTTCACTGCGCGGAATATGTATGATTCTGAAGCAGTCAAATTGCTCGATGAGCTTTTTCGCCTGCTCTAGATACAGAGGCATGGTGTTCTCCTTGGCATCATAAAGGCCATTGACCTGTGCTGCTACCAAGTATGAATCAACATGGGCCTCTAGCTTTTTAACTCCGAATTTGTGCGCGATGCGCAGGCCTGCCAGCAGGGCTTCATACTCAGCTTCATTGTTGGTGCTCTTGAAGTCCAACCTGATGGCGTAAGTATATTCATGATTCTCTGGATCCACCAGTTTGAGGCCTGCGCCGGACCCTTCGTTGTTTGAAGCTCCGTCAGTGAACAATCTCCAAACATTTTCTTCATCATTGGCTCGCGGAGGGTCTACCTCGCGCTGAGCCTCTTCAATTTTTCCTTCGGGGATTTCTGCGATGAAATCAGCTAAGACTTGTCCCTTTATTGCTGGACGGAACTTATAGGCGATCGTGTGCTCTCCTAATTCCAGCGCCCATTTTGTCAGCCTTCCTGAGAGCGCGGGACGCCGCAAGACTTGCTGGATGTTGTAACCAGTCAGAACTTCAATGGGATGACCATTGAAATATCTATGAAGCTTGCGCGACGCGTGTGTTAGTGACAAAACTAACTTTTCCATGATGGAGTAGCGCGTCTCAGGATCTGTCAGCACCCGACTCACATAGTATATTGGCGTTTGGATTCCCTTGCGATCCACCAACAATACTGCACCGATGGCGCGCTCTCCTGCTGATAGGTACAATGTCAAAGTTTCACCAGGAAGTGGAGCTGTGAGCGCGGGCAGATTTATTAAACATTCTTTTATCTCACTGAAAGCTTGCTCGGCCTCAGGAGTCCACTTGAATTGGCTTTTCTTTAGGCAATTTCTCAATGTGTTGACGAATGGGGTAGATTTGCTTGCATGGTTCGCTAGGAACCTGTTGATTGATACCAATCTCCCATTCAACTTTTGGACTTCTTTCATGGTGGATGGCGAGGGCATGTCAAGGATGGCCTCCACCTTCTCAGGGTTCACCTTGAAACCATCCTTGGTGACCATTACACCTAGAAATTTTCCCTCTTGTACGCCGAAAGTGCATTTGCTCGGATTGAGCTTCATGTTAACTTCCTTTAGGCGCCCAAGGGTTTCTTCGATGTCTTTAAGCATTTGTTTTTCCTCCCAGCTTTTGATCACCAAATCATCCACGTAGACTTCTAGGTTTCTTCCAATTTGCTCGCTGAAAACGGCATCCATAAATCTTTGGTAGGTGGCTCCCGCATTCTTCAAACCAAAGGGCATTTTTGTGTAACAAAAAACACCCTTGTCGGTTCTGAAGGCAGTCTTGTCCTCGTCTTGTGGTGCCATTTGAATATGGTGATAGCCCTTGTAGGCATCCAGGAAACATTTGAGCTTGAATGGCGCCACGGAGTCCACCTTTGCGTCGATGTTTGGGAGGGGGTAACAATCTTTTGGGCATGCTTTGTTGAGGTCCTTGAAGTCAATGCACATCCTCCACGACCCGTTACTTTTCTTTACTGAAGAAACACTAAGTGAACCCACGGGCAGATTATAGATAATCTGGGGGTTAAGTAATGTTTCCCACGAGGATGAGGTCCAGCAGAGAAGGTTGTTCTTCAGGGGACCTGCAAAACAGACACCGTAAGCTCGTCACTGAGAAGGGGGGGGGTTCCTCCTTGTGACCACCCTCCGGCATGAGAATCAGACTAGATTGCTCTGAATATAAATGTATATTAAGAGATTGCTAGATAAGATTGAGATATCAGATGATGTCCTTACCATTCCAAGGTGTTGGAGTATTTATAGCCGAAGGTAGGTTTCCTAGAAGGTACAGCCGGCTGAATAGTATTCCTGTTCTACCAACAGTGGACTACGCACAGGCCATGCTGGTTGGTGGATAGGCTACGGCCAACAGTAACAAGGTCGGCTGTACACTGTTCCTTTACTGCCGGCTACGCACTGTTCCACCAACTGTAGGCTGCGCACGTCCCATTGTAAGGGTTGGTGAGTAGGCAGCGGCTAATATTGACAAACAGTACTAGAGGGTGCTCCTCCTCGTACTGTTGTCGGTGAGCTGTCACCCTGTGATTGGTTCATGGGCTGTTCTGGTCAAATCGTCTGTTCTGCCCATACCTTAGTAGGTATAGTACGAAAGATCTTCCAGAAGCATACGGACTGGCTCATTTAGGCGGGAGTATTCCCGCCTTGCTCATTCCTTCATGTGACTACTGAAGTAGCTAATGCCTTGTGCGTGTAGCCTTGCTGTTAGTGCGGGTAGCCTTCCCTGTTGGCTTGTATCCGCAGCTGCGGGAACAGGCGGGGTACTTCACCATTGGGAGGCTTTCCCTGCAGGTACAGCTGGCGTACTGCGCGTAAGGTTCTCTGAGCATGGTGGGTCCTGCTGGAGCAGTTGGTCGTTGCGCAGACGTCCCTGTTCAAGGTGAGTCTTGCGGGTCCAACTGGGCTCTGCTGGGACCTACCTCTTCAAGTCCCCCCAGTCCAATGTTCTTCTCATGAATTATTAATAAGTTAGGTGAACTTTTGGACTTAGCAAGGGGTTTTGAAAAGGGTTTAGTTTTTAGGTTTTCCGTGGTGATTCTTCCCGCGGTTTTCCTGATGTCACGCAGAAATTCCCGACTTTTCTGCTTGATCTTTGGGTGTGAAGCGGGTAGGTTTGTAACCTCCTCGCACGTCAGGAGCGTTGAGTCCCACTTGTGTGGATTCTCCATGGGGTTTTGGTAGTTTTCAACATATTGATCAATTATGCTAAAACCACCAATCCCATCATGGAGTTTCAAACAATATAGTTCTCGACGTTCCCGTCATGTGGGGATGTTATTCCCGTTTCCGCAAGCATGGCCCAGAAGATCCTTCTTGGTTTGAATTCCCTGCAGAGTGCTAAGTATGTGAAGGGTTTTGCCTTGACACTGTACCCGCACTCGTCTTACGGTTACTTTACTTCCAAGGTATTCCTGGCGTCAATTCCCTGCGGGTGCTAAGTATGTGAAGGGTTTTGCCTTGACACTGTACCCGCACCCGTCTTATGGTTACTTGGTTGCCAAGGTAAGGGGTATTTTCCCGCTTACTTTTGAATCTTTTTGAATTTTTTTGAAATTCGAAGAGTTGGTGAAAGGATAAGAACAGTCCAAACCTCTGAAACGTCGTGCGACGGTTTCTTCTGACTGTCAGGACGTGCAGGAAGTTATGGTGACGTGACAGTACCTGGTCATTCCAGACGCTTTTTCAGGCGCGTGGGCCCGATTTTTCGGGCGCGTAGCCGCGAAATTAATGGTATGCGTCCTTTCAACAGCTGTTGCCAGCTTGCTTTTTGCCACGTGTCATAGTTTCATTGCACCTTTGATTTCTCTCTCCTCCGCATTAAATTCATCGCATTAATTGCGATTAGTATATAAAGGGGGAGAGGGTTCTATGTAAATCACACTTTCACTTTTCTCTTCATCTTTAGAACGATTTCCGGTGAATACTCAACTTTTCAGTCGAGCCTTTTCTCGAAATCGTTTTCTTTCATCTGCAAGATGTCGTCTCGTGATCTTGAATCTACAGCCGATGACAAGAGTACTGCTGGCGAGTGCCAGTGTGCTCTGCCTGTCGATCTGTATCAGTACGTCATCAGGAAGTTCATGCTCGAGTCTCTCGAGCCTGAGTTTCCTGAACCCCATCAGACGGTGTACGATGCCCCCAGAGGCAAGATCGGGGTATATGCTGCATTCTTTGTTTATGGGAATCTTAGGTTCCCATTGACAAAGTTTGTGTACCGTGTCCTGGAGAGGCACGGTGTGCACCTGACCGAGGTGCACCCGATGGCGATTGCCAAGATTCGGCACTTCGAGTGGGTGTGCCGGATTCTGGGCATTGAGCCCTATGTTGACCGCCTGATGACCTTTTACACTTGGAGGTTCATCCAGGGGTGGTATACGTTGATAACCCGAATTAAGGGTTTCAAGATTTGCGCAACCGAGCGCAGTCTTCGCTCGTGGAAGCGGGAGTTCTTCTACATCTCCGCTCGCGCCATCCCCCTTGCCATGAAATTCAAGAACGGGCAAGCACTTCCCAGCCTTCACGCCTCCAACTACCAGGAGGCGGAATGGTTCTCGAAGATATCCCGGGTCCAATCTCCGGTTTACCGGTTTGCGGAGTCCGGGATGGTGATGCTCGGGATGAGCCGGGTGTGGAAGAATGCGGATGCGCGAAAGATTCCGATCGTCCTCGAATACGGTTCGAACTCTGTTCCTTACGGTATGCCTTGTTTCTTTTTGTTGATTTAGAATATCTTCTAACTTCTTTCCTGTTTATTTCAGAGGGGAACGACTTGCAGTCGCTCATGCACCCGCGGGAGGCTGACGGTCCCGCTCGGATGGGTACTCGCGCTCTAGACGAGAACGAGTTGCCCATCCTAGAACAAACGGCGGATCGGTTCGTGGAGGTCTATCCGCTAGGCCACGAGATCCTTAGCGCCAGGCGGCCAGGTAAGGCGCTATTCGACCCTCGACCCCTCAATGTTGAAACCTCTGCTGGAATTCCTCTAATCGTATGTTCTGATGAGGAATCCGCAGATGGTCCTCCGTTGGTTCGGAAGAAGAAGGCTGCCGGCGGGAAGGGGAAGGAGAAGGTGGCCTCCACTGCCGATCCGGCGCCTCGGTCTGATTCGGAGACCGAGAGCGAAGAGGTGGCGGGGAATCCCGGTGGTGATAAGACCGCTCCGGAGGCTGCGACGATTGTCACCTCCGGAGAGCCCAGGATAACAACGGTGACCGGCGTGAAGAGGCCGGCTCCATCGGGTTCATCCCCGCCCGTCCGTACTTTCAGGCTCAAGAAAACCCGTAAGTACAAACTTCCTTTGTCTTAACTTCATAGTTTTCCATCATTGATACTTATCTTCTTTGTGCAGGCGTGGATGTTGACGCATTCCAGGGTGGAGCGCAGAGGAGTACCTCTCCGCCAATGACGGTAGGCTTGGTCAGCCTACCTGAGGCGACGACCCATGCGCCTGCGCCTGCTTCCGCTGGTTCAGTTGCTCACTCTGAGCAGACTTTTCCAGCTGTGATGACGTCACCGCCGGCTGTGAGTGCCATTTTTACCGCATCTTTCACCGAGCCGGCGGTTACGTTTGCTGCGGACTCCGCAGCGGCGACCGCGGCGGACTTCACCATGCCTCCTCCGTCATCGGCCGATCCTTCAGGTACGCATGGGGCTTCTCGCCAACCTCTGCCTCCTTCCCATCTACCTGACCTCTTGGACGGATTTCCCTTGGGTTCAGGTGACGGGTTTGGCGGCTATCGGCCTGTTATTGACCCTACAGGTGCGTAGGGTTCTTTTGGCCTATTTTATATATATATATATATATATATATATATATATATATATATATATATATATTTTATATATCATCTTTTCCTTACTGCTTTTTGTTTTTTGCAGTGTCGGATTCCAATGAAGTGTATGTTCCACGATGGAACATCCGCCGAGGAACAACCCTTCGCACACCTGTGGAGTGCGTGGAGTGGGCTCGTCACGCTGCTCCCAGTGGTGCGTTGGGGGAAGCCATGGCTAGCTACCAGGAGGGTAGGCTAAGCAATGAGCTTCGGGTTCTCCTGGCCCGGATGCAGCCGCGCGTCGAGCTGCTTTGTCGTGAAAACGACAAGTTAAAAGCAGCTCGCCTTCAGGAAGTAGCTCAGGCGCGGGCTGTCCGGGAGGAGAATAGGAGGCTTTCCGCCGCGGCGGCGGAGAAGGAGAAGGCGTTCAAGGCCCTTGAAGTTGAGGTTCAGGCCCGTCTCGAGGCTCGCTCCAAGGCTGCCCAAGCTGTTAATGAACAGCTTCGGCTGGCTAAGGAAACTGCTAGGAACGCAACTAAAAGGGCCACCAAGGCTGAAGCTGTTGCTGAGCCTCTACGCGTGGAGAATGAAGAGCTTAAAGCCAAATTAGAGGCTCTCCAGCAGGCTCATGATGCCTTGGCGATGGAGGACGCGAAGAAGCTCCAAGAGATCCTGGACCAGAGGGGCGTGCTTGACCACACTGAGCGGAAGCTAAAGGGCGTCGAAGAGGCTGCTGCAAAGGAAGTGTTGCTTGCCAACCTTAATAAAAGTGAAGCCGAACGCGCCTGTACCCAAGCTCAAGCCGCCCTCCAAGAAGCTCTGGTTGCCAAGGAATGGCTTCTTCGAGAAGCGTTGTCTCTGGTAAGCTTTTCATGTCTTTACGCTTTTCTTTGTAAATAGAAAAGGTACTGATACTTGTATTTTTTCTTTGTAGGTTGTGCATCGGGTCTTCTCAGAGACGTCTTATGACGATGCTATGAGCGCAGCCCTCAACGCTTCTCATGAGGATGGGGAAAAGGCCGGCTTCCTGCTTGGTCTAGGGTTCGTTGAGAAAGGCATCCCGCCTTCCAACTTCCCTTTGTACGATGTGAATACTGAAGCTGTTTATGACCAAGCAGTGAACCAGTATGCCGCCTTCCCGCATCCGGTGGTGGAGAAGGTGAACGAAGTCGCTGCTGCTGATGATGGGCTAGCTATCCTTAAAGCTTTCCTTGAACCACCACGCTCTACTGATGGAACGGGTCCAAGTGGAAGTGGTCCTGAAGCTTGATTCTGAAGATCCCTTTCCACCATTAGCGTAGATTTTTTGCTTTTGTATAGCTATCTTTGTAATATTTGAATTTGATGAAATAAAGATTGTGTTAGTTCTTTGCCTTGTTTATTTTACGCATGTTTTGATCTAACTTAGCAATTTCTTTAGTACTTAGATAAGTTAACTTTTTAACGTGGCAAATTATAAGTTTGTTTCGCTTCCTCTTTCATGATTGTGCGGGTATGACCGTCACTTACACTTAGTAGGATGGCTTAACTTTACTTATATCCGACCTGCGTGGAAGTTTTCCTCATCTTTTCCTTTGAAATTTTCTAAGTGTTCAGAATAAGTTAACCTTTGAACGTGGTAGATGATAGGTTGAAGTTTGCTTCCTTGTTCGTGATTGTGCGGGTAAGACCGTCACTTGCACTTACAAGGATGGCGAAACTTTACTTACATCTGACCTGCGTGTAGGTTTTCCTTAAAACTTGAGATTTCTAGCGTTGTGTTTATGCGGGTTTTGCCGCCTTCCACACGTAACGACTTACTTCTTCCCCCATTTATGCGGTGAATACCGGCACATCAGTGTGGGAAGTTCATAAGTATAAAGGTAAGGCTATCAACACATTGTGAAAGGAGAATCATTTCCATTAGAAGTGGCTCTAGGCCTTTTCTTTACAAGTTTGGAATTGATCTACATATAACATTTGCGTAATTGAGCTCCATTCCATGTTCTTGGGATGGGAGTGCCATCGAGCCTTTCGAGCCGGTATGCGCCCTTTCCCAGGACTTCTTTGATAATGTATGGCCCTTCCCAGACCGGGGCCAGCTTTCCCGGGCGTTCTTGGTTCGAAGCCTCGTTGTTACGCAGTATGTAGTCTCCTTCATTGAAGTTGCAGAGTTTTACCCGCGTGTTGTAGTACTTTTGCATTTGTCGCTTGTAGTTCTCTTCACGCACTGCGGCTAAGTCTCTGCGTTCCTCGGTTAGCATAAGGTCCAACCGTCTTTCCGCATCATTGTCTTCTGGCTGAATCAAGACCCTTGGTGAGGGTAAACCAATTTCGACCGGGACCATGGCTTCAGTGCCATAAGTGAGACTGAACGGGGTTTCTCCCGTACTGGCCTTCTTCAGTGTTCTGTTTGCCCAAAGGACGTGCGGAAGCTCGTCCACCCAGCCGGATCTGTGTTCCAAGAGTCTTTTCTTGATGCCTTCGACGATGCTCTTATTTGCTCTTTCCACCTCACCATTACCTTGCGGGTGTGCCACTGAGGTAAAGGTGTGGGTGATTTGAAGTTCTTTCAGCCACTGTTGTAGCTTCTTGTCAGCAAAGTTGGTGCCGTTATCGCTCACCAAATTCTGTGGAAGTCCAAAACGACAAATAATAAATTCCCAAATAAATTTTTTGATATGTTTTGCGGTTGTTTGGGCTAAGGGTTTTGCTTCTATCCACTTGGTGAAGTAGTCGATGGCTACCACTAGGAACTGAACATTTCCTGCTGCTGTAGGAAATGGGCCTGTCACATCGATGGCCCACTTCTGAAATGGCCATGAAGAGGTGACTGGAACAAGTTCATTCTTCGGGCGGTGCGTGTTGGGTGCGTAAAGCTGGCAAGACTTGCATTTTCTGATGTATGCCAGCGCATCCGTATGCATCCCCGGCCAAAAGTATCCCGCGTTGTTTAGCTTAGCTACAACAGCGCGGGGACCTGCGTGTACTCCACAGATGCCTTCGTGTACTTCCCTTAGGAGGTAGTCAGCATCTTGGTTGTCCACGCATCTTAAGAGTGGGCCAAGAAAGTTACGTCTGTAAAGGATGTCATCGATGAGTTGATAATTCAGTGCTTTACAGCGTAGTTTTCTTGCCTGTGTTTTTGACTCTGGTAGTGTACCTGCCGCAAGGTATTTTATTATTGGTGTCATCCATGTTTCTGTGCCGGTTTGGATGACACAAATTTCCTTGTGCGGGACCGAAGGTGTCTCGAGGAGTTCAATGCGGATGTCCTTTCCTAAGTGGGTGAAGGCTAATGATGCAAGCTTGCTTAACGCATCCGCATATTTGTTTTCACTTCGCTTGACGTGTATGACTTTGCAGTCGTTGAAATCGAGCATAAGGGATTTTGCTTGTGCGAGGTACAGGGCCATTGTGTCGTTCACTGCCGTGTACGTCCCGTTGATTTGATTGGCTACTAACATGGAATCCACGTGGGCTTCCAAGTTTTTCACTCCCATCTTACGCGCAATTCTCAGCCCAGCCAAGAATGCCTCATACTCGGCTTCGTTATTCGTACTTGGAAAATCCAGTCGAATAGCGTAAGTGTATTCTTGGCCTGCTGGGTTGGTTAGTTTCAGCCCTGCGCCTGAACCCTCGTTACTGGCTGCTCCATTAGTGTAGAGTCGCCAGACATCATTGATGTCTTGTGCTGGAGAGGGTTGAGCCTCTTCCTGGCACTCTTTTTCCCGCGATGCAGGCACTTCCGCAATAAAGTCGGCCAAAACCTGGCCTTTTATGGCTGGTCTTGGCTTATACTTTATCGCGTACTCCCCCAACTCAATTGCCCATTTGGCTAGGCGTCCCGATAACTCGGGGTTGCCTAGAACGTTTGCAAGTTTGAAGTTGGAGAGAATGGTGATTGGGTGACCCTGGAAATATCGCCTTAACCTGTGTGAAGCGTGTATAAGTGCTAAGACTAATTTTTCGAGGGTAGAGTACCGGGTTTCTACGTCTGTTAGGATACGACTGACATAATAGATTGGCATCTGGATGCCTTTTCGCTCTACTAGCAGGATTGCCCCGGTTGCTCTATCTGTTGCGGAAAGGTATAGGATTAACTACTCTCCCGCTTTTGGTGTTGTGAGCGTTGAGAGTTCGATCAAGCGTGACCGAATCTCCTGAAAAGCTGCTTCCGCTTCTGGTGTCCAGCGGAAGTACGTTTTCTTTAAACAGTTTCTCAATGTTGACACGAAGAGAAACGACTTATCCGCGTGGTTTGCCAAAAAGCGATTAAGTGCCACTAGTCGTCCATTCAGTGTCTGAGCCTGTTTGATGGTGGTAGGTGATTCCATTTTGATTATGGCTTCGACCTTTTCAGGGTTCGCTCTGAAGCCATCTTTAGTGACGATGACCCCCAAGAACTTCCCTTCTTCCATTCCAAAGGCACACTTGCTCGGGTTGAGCTTCATGTTTATCTTCCTGAGCGTGTTGAAAGTTTCTTCGATGTCTTTCAACATCGCTTCTGGGTCAGGGCTTTTGATGACCAAGTCATCCATGTAGACTTCCAAGTTCCTCCCAATTTGGGCATGAAACTGGTTGTCCATCAGGCGTTGGTATGTGGACCCGGCATTCTTAAGTTCGAATGGCATCATTTGGTAACAAAATGTGCCATCGGGCGTCCGAAAAGCGGTTTTGTCCTGATCATCAACGGCCATGTGGATTTGATGGTACCCCTTATACGCGTCCAGGAAGCATTTAAGGCGGAACGGTGCCAACGAATCCACCTTAAGATCAATTTCAGGTAACGGATAACAATCTTTGGGGCATGCTTTGTTCAAGTCCTTGAAATCTATACACATGCGCCATTGTTTGTTATTCTTCGGTACCATAACGGGATTTGCAACCCAAGTTTGATATCTACTAACGCGTACGATGCCTGCGTCAAGGAGTTCCTTGACTTGGGTTCTACACGCGTTAGTTTGTTCTGGCCCCATTACTCTGCGCTTTTGTACGATTGGCGTAACAGCCGGATCGCATTTGAGCTTATGCTCTGCCTTACTTCGGGGTACACCAGTCATGTCAGCTGGTGTCCACGCGAAGATGTCAGCGTTTTTTTGTAATAAGCGCTTGAGTAAGGTGCGTGTGGGATCAACAACTGTTGGGCCAATGGAGACGGCCTGGTCAGGGTATTTGCCGTTGAAGGCCCATCTTTCTGGTTCGGTGATGGTTGGTTTAGCCATCTTTGGTTTGGGTTTAGATGAGACAGATGCGATGCATACCTGGGGAATGCCGGTGATCATCGCTACACCCTCAGCTGTTGGCCATCCCATCATGCCGTGGACTGAGGATACCACGGCGTTGAATCTTGCCATCCCGTCTCTTCCGAAGAGAATGTCGTATGTGTGGTGTGGCTTCCTCATTACGACAAAATCCACGTCTTCTGTGCGTGAGTGATTCCCGTCCGTAAGAGTGACGGGGAAAGATAGGATACCCAGGGGGTGTTTGTGCTGCCATCGAACCCTTCCATTGAGGCGCAGATCGTTTCCAGGCGTTCCTTGTCTTCGTCATCTAGCTTGTCGAAGAACTGCCTGTACATCACCGTTGACGAGGCGCCGTTGTCAGCAAGAGTGCGAGAAGTGATGTAGTGCCCCAGCTGGTTTTTGATGACGATAGGGCCTTCTTTGCTGGGTCCTCCTGGCACTCGCGGGAAGCGCACCTCAGCTTCCTTCCACGCACATGGTTCTGTCGTTCGCCTTTTTCTTCCTCTGATCTTACCATGAACCATGTTGATGCTGATGTCAACGGGCTTTCGTCCGTTGCCTCGGTACCGGTTTTCGTTCCTTCCTCCCTTCTTGATTGATGCCACCAGGTGTGCCAGTCTTCCATCCTTGACGAATGCTTCAACGATATCCTTCAAGGATGTACACTCTTCCGTACCATGACCTTTTGTCCCGTGGAAGTCACAGGATTTGCTCTGATCCGCATTAGGTCGCTGCCGGATCATTGGAGCTTTTGGCCATGGTAGCTTTTCAGTGGCAAATATCTCCGTGACGCTTTTGGTGAGTGGCGTCCACCGGTGTTTTTGGCTTGAAGGGTGTGTGTTATTTCTTCCGCCAACAAGAGGGTGAGAGCTGGATGAGGTGTCAAAGTTTACCCTTGACTGCCAAATACCTAACTTCCTCTTTTTGTTCTGCCGGGCGATCCGAACATTGTTTTCTCTGGTCTTTTACGTGTAGAGGTGTGTACTCTGGGGAAGATCCCTTCCCAGTTGCTTCTCCGTCTCGGCAAAGCGCTTGGCTGCCGTCATGATGGCATCCCATGTGGATGGCATGCCGTCCTTATCCGTCAATGTGCGGATAAGCTCTGGGTATTCGGCGCCCTGGATGAAAGCGGCGCGAACAAGATCTTCACTTATGTTGCCCAGACTTAGCTTTTTGGAGTTGAAGCGAGTGATGAAGTCTAGTAAAGATTCATCCTCCTCTCTGACGCAGTTGAGGATCGTCCACTGTTCTTCAGTATATTTCCTTTGTTGGCTGAAGTGTTGGCTGAACTTGTTTTGAAAGTCCGCCCAATCATATATGTGGTGGACCGGTAAACGATCAAACCATGCCCTGGCCGCTCCAACCAGAGTCATCTGGAAAATATAACACCACGTGGGTTCCGTCCAGTTACTGACGGTTGCCCCCGCAATGAATCTGTTCAAGTGGTCGTCTGGGTCGGATAGACCATCATAAGTGCCAATGTTGGACATTTGTTTGGCACTTCTCGGGGCGATTGCTTCCGCAATGTCCCTTGCGAACTTTGACTTTCCTGCATTTGTAGCAGTTGGTCTAAAGGTTTTGGAGAAGTCACGCGGGTTTCTCTCCGCATTCGTTGGTTTAAAGGCTTCCCCAAAATTCCTTTTCGGTTGGAAGTCCGTTTCCTTACGCTTCCCTTTCGCCTTATGGCGAGGGTTTGCGTCGGTATCGGATTCTTCCCTCTCATCGTCTGAGTACTCGCACTCACTGTTCATATTGAGATGTTGGCGAGTACTGCCGAATTCGTCAGCCTGTTGAGCTGAACGCAAGCGTTCATCCAATTCAGCTTGGAACTCTCTCTGACGTGCTTCGGCCCACGCCTTAACTTGATCTAGTGTTTGGCGAGGGACCCTCGTTCGTTTTTCCAACTGGGCATCAGTGAACCCCAGTGGAATATTTACTGCACTTGCCCCGGCTTGGGTAACCGGGGTGGTGTTCGTAAGATTTGTATAACCGCCGGTGTTCCCCCCAGTTGCTGGGGTTGTGGTTACCGGGGTTTCTTGGTCGATTACTGGCCTTGGGACCGGAGTAACGTTAACCATTTCTTCAGAAATTTTGAAAAAACTAATAATTAGTTCTAGCTTTTATGCACGGATGGCGCCAATGAAGAAACACTAAGTGAACCCACGGGCAGATTATAGATAATCTGGGGGTTAAGTAATGTTTCCCACGAGGATGAGGTCCAGCAGAGAAGGTTGTTCTTCAGGGGACCTGCAAAACAGACACCGTAAGCTCGTCACTGAGAAGGGGGGGGTTCCTCCTTGTGACCACCCTCCGGCGTGAGAATCAGACTAGATTGCTCTGAATATAAATGTATATTAAGAGATTGCTAGATAAGATTGAGATATCAGATGATGTCCTTACCATTCCAAGGTGTTGGAGTATTTATAGCCGAAGGTAGGTTTCCTAGAAGGTACAGCCAGCTGAATAGTATTCCTGTTCTACCAACAGTGGACTACGCACAGGCCATGCTGGTTGGTGGATAGGCTACAGCCAACAGTAACAAGGTCGGCTGTACACTGTTCCTTTACTGTCGGCTACGCACTGTTCCACCAACTGTAGGCTGCGCACGTCCCATTGTAAGGGTTGGTGAGTAGGCAGCGGCTAATAGTGACAAACAGTACTAGAGGGTGCTCCTCCTCGTACTGTTGTCGGTGAGCTGTCACCCTGTGATTGGTTCATGGGCTGTTCTGGTCAAATCGTTTGTTCTGCCCATACCTTAGTAGGTATAGTACGAAAGATCTTCCAGAAGCATACGGACTGGCTCATTTAGGCGGGAGTATTCCCGCCTTGCTCATTCCTTCATGTGACTACTGAAGTAGCTAATGCCTTGTGCGTGTAGCCTTGCTGTTAGTGCGGGTAGCCTTCCCTGATGGCTTGTATCCGCAGCTGTGGGAACAGGCGGGGTACTTCACCATTGGGAGGCTTTCCCTGCAGGTACAGCTGGCGTACTGCGCGTAAGGTTCTCTGAGCATGGTGGGTCCTGCTGGAGCAGTTGGTCGTTGCGCAGACGTCCCTGTTCAAGGTGAGTCTTGCGGGTCCAACTGGGCTCTGCTGGGACCTACCTCTTCATTTACCATCACAGGATTGGCTACCCATGTCTGGTATCGTATCGGGCGGATGATGTTTGCGCGCAATAGATCCTCAACTTGCTCCTTCATGGCCCTCGCCTTCTCATCCCCCATGACTCTCTTCTTTTGAGCAATTGGCTCTACAGACTTGAACGTGTTGAGAGAATGTTGCGCCAGGTCTCGCGGAACCCCAGTCATATCAGAGTGTTGCCACGCGAAGACCGACATATATGCTGTGAGCAATCTTTTCATTCTCAACCTCGTGTCGTCTGATATCGTAGCGCCAATTGTGATTGTTTGCTCCGGGAATTATGGGTTGAGAATCCATTCCTCTGGCGCGTTGTCTGCCATTTGAAGTTTCATTCTCCCTTCCCGTGGTGTACTTGTCACTGCACACAAATGATCTCGGTATACAAAAGTTACACCTGCTGGTGTTGGGAACCCCAACGCGCCGTGCGCTGGCGACGGTATGGCGTTGAATTGGGCAATCGTTCCTCTACCCAAGATCATATTGTGGCTTGAAGTGGTGGGCAAGACCAAGAAGTTGACAACTTCGGCTCGCTTGTGTTTCTCATCCCCCATAGTTAGTTCAAATTGTATTTGACCTAGGGGATGAATGATTTCATTTGAAACACCAGAGATTGGTGCATTCACAATTTCAAGCCTTGCTTGGTCTGCTGGATCCAGCTTCCTGAAACATTGCTCATACATGATGTCTGATTCGCTGCCAGTGTCCACCAGGACTTTTGACACTTCATAATGAGCAATGTGTGTAGTGATGACAAGAGGACTGCTGATAGAAGGGCCTCCCCTGATTCTTGGGAAGATTACTTATTGCTCGCGCCAATCTCCTTGGATTTGCGCGCTTCTCTTTCTTGATCTTTGCCCTTGCGTTCCTCCCTCGGCTACACAGATTCTTTTGAACTTTTTACTGGCAGAGGCTCCTTCTGGTTGTTCATTTTCTGGTCTTGAGTTTTTCACCAGGTGAGCCAGCTTGCCTGATTTCACATCTTTTTCAATTGCATCCTTCAAGTGGTGGCATGCATCAGTGTTGTGTCTTGTGGACTTGTGAAACTCATAATACTTGCCACTGTTTGATGGTCCCTTGTGGTGTAGTGGCTTGGGGGGTTTTGAACTGGACATTCTCAGTGCTTAACACTTGTGAAGGCGTTTTAGTGAGGGGAGTCCATATTCTTGGCAGAGGTCTGTTAGGATCTCTGCCGCCTTCCCTCTTGTCACCCTCCCCGCGATTACGAACGTCTTTTTGGGGCTGGGGTGAGCTTGGTTGCGCCTGCTTTTCTGCGGAAGAAAAACTGGTTTGTTGCAACCTAGACCATACAGAGTTCTGTTTGCCCCTTCTTTCGTTGTTGCGCGATGCCTCTGCTTGATGCCCTCTTTCTCTCGCTCTATCTTGGGCAATTTGTTTTTCATTTCTCGCGAAGACTCGCGATGCTTCCATTAGCTTGGCCCAAGTGGTTGGCATGCCATCTCTGCTCACGAGAGCTCGGCGGAGTTGATCACTGCGCGCGCCTTGTATAAAGGCCACGCGCAATAGTTGCTCAGTGATACCTCCGATTGCCAGAGACTCCTGATTGAAACGAGTTATGTAGTCTTCAATCGTTTCATCATTCCTGCGCACGCAGTGCATGATGTCATCAGGGTCGCGCGTGTGTCTGCGCTGCTGTACGAAGTGAGCTTGGAACTTTTCCAATAGTTCCTCGAACCCATCGATTTGCCCAGTCGGCAAGCTTTCGAACCAGACACGCGCCGCGCCCGTGAGGCAGCGAGCAAACATGTGACACCATGTTGGCATCGTCCAGCTTTCTAGGTTTCCAGTGTTGTAAAAACCTTGTAAGAAATCGTCTGGATCTGTTGTGCCGTCATATTTGCCCAAGCCACTTGGCATCTTGGTTTTGTGCTGAATGGGGGCCTTCGCGATGCGCTCAGTGAATTTTGAATGTTTCACTAAGATGGCTGGCCTGTACGGTGTGGTTACGTCCACTTGCCCTCTCACTGGTGGGCTGTACGGTGTGTGCAGATCCAGATCGGCTTTGGCTCCAGGCGCCATGTTCATGTGCGCGCGGAGCTGTGAGCCTCCTGCATGAGTATCTCGCGTCTTCCTGATGCTGTGCACTTCTTCATCACTAAACTCAGCGTGTTCAGTGTGAACAGAGTGACCATCTTCCGGCGTGCGCGCCCTTTTTGTTCCATGAACGGTTTGCTTATCAAACGCTTGCCTTTGTGTTAAGTCGGCTAACTTTTTGTGTTTGACCAGCTCATTGTACTTGTCCATTAGACGTCGTTGCTCGTTTATGAGCCATTCTTTAGGGTCATTGGTTTCATCTTCTGGACCCATTGGTCCTTTTTGTTTCTCGCAGGTAAGATTTTGGAACGTGAGATCGTCTGGAGGAGTTTCAGTCTGGCCATGAGGAGTTGTGATGAAGGGATGGTTACTGGTGGTGCGCGTAGAATCACGCGGCACCCTCAGAAACTGCTGTCCCTCATTAACATCCCCATGCTCAATATCCTTCAGAACTTGATCGCTGTTACGAACACCAGAAACCATGGTGAATTTTTTTTTTTTTTTAGAGAACTGATGACCCATGTGCAATCACGTGGTAGCACATGGGTTTTGCTGAGTTGTCCACCTTTCATTGGCAGCTGTCAACATCAGCATATTCTTATTCCTTAAAAAGATACCTTCTGGAAGGTTGTCTGACGTGCACAATCAAGGTTGTCCTTATCCTGATTTGGATAAGGACGAGGTTGATTATGTGCATGTGTGATATGCGCCTATCCTGAGGATGCGCGAGGTCTTCTCTTTGTTCTCACGCGCAGATGTTTCATGCGCAGATGTGATATGCACAAGCATGTGATATGCGCCACGCGCGGATGCGCCACGCGCAGATGTGATATGCGTCACGCGCGGATGCGTCACGCGCAGATGTGATATGCGTGAGCATATATGGTGCGTGAGCATGTGATACGCGTGAGCATATGTGATGCATGAGCATATGTGATGCCTGAGCATGTGATGCATGAGCATATGTGATATGCATGAGCATATGTGATATGCGCCATGCGCATAGGTTTTGGCTTTGTGCCTTCATAATATCTTGATTTCAAGCCTCTTGTCTATATCTTGTGGGTTGACCCGCCTCGCTCGGTGTTGAGGCGGGTACATACCTCTTCAAACATTACAACATATATGTACGAGTATGATTGATGATCCAATGCATCTTTGATGTCATGTCGGTGATACTCCGATGGAATTAATGCGCGGGTTATCTGATTTTCAACAGATTATACGAACAGACGTTTTAGCGATAAATTAACTGATTCAAGAAAAAAGTTATCCATAGACACCTGTGATACTCAGTAATCATATTGGAAATGTTGTCCCTGAATTTGATAGAAAACTAATAATCAAATTATCAAATTTTAAATGTTAAAGACTTTTTAACTAACCCGTCTAAAATCTTTTTAGGAACTTATAGACATGTCATGTTTGGGTTAATATGATATATTAGCTAAACCCAAAACTTGACTATGTTTGTTTCCCATCAAAAATTGTTGTCTGTATATGCATATACATCAATAATGTAGTACATACACCATTTAGCATAAATACATTAATTTACATGTGATGCGTGCTACGTCAATCATTATTATTTCCTAAAAAAAATAATAATAGTATGTTGAGTTGTGGACTAATCGAGTTTACGTTCAGATTATATTTAAACACATTGTAATTTTGCTGACCTATAGTATCATTTGTGTGTAGAACATATATATCCTAACAAAATTCAATAATCTCAATTATGTAACAATCTGATTAGTGAGATTCTTTGATCTTAACGTGAATGTTCACTCTTATAATTGTTCATGTGAAGTTTACCAACCTCAGGTCCGCAACTGTGAAGGTTACTTGATGGGCTTTAGAGACATTTCGGCCCAAAGCTTCTTAAGGCCTATCACGTGTGGAACTTTGGTACTAAAGTAGTAAAGTACTAAACACCAAACAGTGAAGTTTCACTTTTTTGACTTTAGAAGTCCTCCTAAAAATCCAAGTTCTTTTTTTAAACAGGGATGTTTGACCATAATATATGCAATTTGACAAAATAGTTAGTAATATTTTAATATATCAGGAGCTGGTACGCATTCGTAATTTTTGCTAATATTTAAAACACGATATATTGACTATCAAGAACATACCTATAATAGCATTAATTTATTTGATACTAGTTTTTATCTGATGTATTAGAGGTATTTATTATTATTCGTTTTTAATATTTATATAATTTTGTTGAATTTTAATTTTATTTATTTTAAAAAAGTTAATAATAATTAGGATTTGATGAAAAAGTTTCACAAATAAATAAAATATTATAACTTGTTTTAAAAGTTATTTGGATTTTGATAGTAAGACCCATGATCCCCCTATTTTTTTGTATAAAGTTATTACTTAATTATAAATAATATTTTTATAAAAAACTGATATTGATTATAGTATAATCATATTTAACTAGATTTTCATATTAAATATTGATGAGATTAATTTAATTAGATGTTATAATATGTTTAAAAGCTACCTGAGTTTGATGAAACTCATACCGATGAATTCAAGTCAAATGTATGATAAAACTCTATTACAAATAAATCAATCTGATAACTTAAGAGAAAGAATGTAGGACGTAAGGAGTAACCAACTTTCATTATAACTATAGTATAAATGAGAAGTTTGATGCCACAAGTTTTTAACCAGCCGATAGTACATAGAATTAGTTTGCATTACTCATACAAAATGTCTTCAATATTCGGTTGGCTAAAGTTTGTTTGTGTAAGTCACGCGTGTGGTGGTTTGACTGGGTTCAACTCCCGTATATACATTGCGGTTTTTATTTTTTTAGAGCAACTGTTTATCGTGGCTTATGTGTTATTAGAAAAATAAAGTTACAAATTAATATAACTAGTATTCGGTCATAACATAAGAATAACACACAGATGATAGAAAAGGAGATTGTGTGCCACAAATAATCTTTTTAGAATAAAAAGTTATATACAAGAGAAAAATCGAGCTGATCGTCCTGACGATCGACAACGCTCAGGTTTTACTGAAGCATCGACGCAACACACAGGACGACAAAGCTCCGGTTTTACTAACAACCGGGTTTTACCAGCATGTTTGGTTTAGTTCCGGTACCGTAATGAACGTAACTAAAACCAACCGAAATTTCATTGGCTCGCTGCCGCAACGCCCACGACCGACAACGTTTATCAATGTATGAGTTTTATCGATTCACCGCCCCAATGTCCGACACCGACAACGACCGGGTTTACCAACGTCCAAGTTTTACTGACCGAATAAACAATTTTTTAAATATTTTATTTGTTTATTAATTTGAACTTTTTTCTTAGATTTTAGCGTTTGGTTTTTACCAATATTTCTTATATCGTAACGAACGTAATTGATATTGGTTGAATTCACGTCGACTCACTATTGTAACACAACTGGTTCATAAATATATCTGACTTGGTGCGGCGCAATGCGCCGGGTTAAAAATAACAAGTTTATATATATTTATGACAGAATTACAAATTTTGTCTTTTAAAAAAAGCCAAATTATGGTTCGTGTCCTTTTTTTAGTTTCTTTGCAGGCGGTGTACTTTAAACATTTTTTTTCTACACGTTATGTCCTTTACGCTAACTGGGTTAAAAAAACTAAGTTAAGTATGACATGTGCTAGACATGTGATGGGCATAATTGTAATTTTAATATATCCTTAAATTTAAAAAAAAAAATATATATATATATAATACCTTCCCCTCTTTTCTCTCTAAGCCACCACCATCACCATAAATTCCGGCCATCTCGTTGTAGATTCCATTCAACCCACCACCACCACCTCCTCTCAATCTCACAAACCGCCGCCACACTTTCCGTTCACAAACCAAACGATCCCTATCACCCGAACCTGACCCATCCTTTTCCAAAACCCGTATCCGAAAACCCAATTCACCTAACCCACCCACTGACCAAGATCAGCTGCACCCAATCAAGTGACTTAACAGCAGTTGGTTAACTTCAATGGCTGGTGCAGCCCCATCTCTGCTTATCCTCCACCCCCGGTTCACCCGACTCGCCACCAGTCTCCGCCCGTCAACCTTAATCCACCACCAGCTCGCCTATAGTCAACGCCACTTATCTTCAATTACTCCTCATCATTTCAATGCCGCCGATATTACTCCTCGCTCCGGACGAACCAATTCAGTCGCCTCACCGCCCGTCGATTACGCCCAAAAGATAGACGTCAATCCTCCCAAAGGCACCCGTGATTTCCCGCCGGAAGAAATGCGACTCCACAATTGGCTTTTTAACCATTTCAGAGAGGTTAGGGTTTACAATCAATAATAATATTATTATACGGAAGTTTATTACTTTATAACTTAGTTTGTTAATTGTTAGGTTTCGGAATTGTTTGGATTTGAAGAGGTGGATTATCCGGTGTTGGAATCAGAAGCTCTGTTTATCCGAAAAGCCGGAGAGGAAATTAGAGACCAGGTTTGATAATATTTTCAGGTTTAATAGAATCACAATTACAATCAATTGAAACAGATTTGTGTTCGACTTACAGCTTTACTGTTTTGAGGATAAAGGAAACCGGCGGGTGGCGTTGAGGCTTGAGCTTACGCATTCCAGATCTTGATTCCGGTAGTGGTTGCTGGAGGTTGGATGGGGGCAGGTGTGGGGGTGGCTGGTGGTGGTGAGTTGGTGGTGGTGGTGGGTGATTAAGAAAGAAAGAGAAGTATGGAGAGAGAGTAGAGTTTGATAGAAGAGAGAGAAAGAGTTTTATATTTTTTTATTATGTATAGACGAAAATACAAAAAAGCTCTCACATGCGCCTCACGTGAGGGTATTTAACTTAGTTTTTCTAACTCGGTTAGCGTAAAAGACATAACGTGTAGAAAAAAAATGTTTAAAGTACACCGCCTAAAAGAAACTAAAAAAAGGACACGAACCGTAATTTGATTTTTTTTAAAGGACAAAATTTGTAATTCTTCCTATATTTATCAAGATTTATTGTTATAATAAAATTAAATGGCACCCATAACATAACGTTCAATTCATCGTCAGCTTCTTGGGTCCACCACCCTCTGGTAATAAATTGAGCTCCAAAACCAAACAAATTAATTATTACAAATGGAGTATTTCCGAAGGGCAAAATCCGTCCGGCTAAGAAGCTACCACCACAAATACTTACTCGCCGACGACGACCTCGAACACGTCTCACAAGACCGCCAATCCACCCTCCAAAACGCCCGCTGGACCGTCGAATTCAACCACGACTACGACAACGTCATCCGCTTAAAGTCATGCTTCGGCCGATACCTCACCGCCTCCGAGGACCACCCTCTGCTCGGTGCCACCGGCCAAAAGGTTATCCAGACCCTCCCTACGAGAATCGACTCGTCCGTCGATTGGGAACCGGTTCTTGAAGGCTCCAAAGTCCGGTTGAAAACCAGATACGGTAATTATTTACGGGCTAATGGCGGAGTGCCTCCGTGGAGGAACTCTGTTACGCATGATATTCCTCATCGGCATCATAATTGGATCCTGTGGGATGTTGAGGTTGTCGAAGTTAATGCCGATCCGCCCAAACCGATATCGGATTCGCCCGATCTGGATCTGGATTCGTCTTTTCATCGTACATCAGATCAGGTTTGTGAAGAATTATAATTATTAGTTTATGAGTTTGTGTCGTGGTGTGTGAGAGCTTTGTAACGAATCAAACCGTGTCCAAAACGGAGCTGAGATGAATGAGATATCGATAAAATAGTGACGTAGAAAACTTATATGTAGTCGCCACTATTATTGATTTTGTGTGTGAGAACTACGCAATGAATCAAACCGCATCTAAAATTGAGCTGAGGTGAATACGTTATCGAAAACTGGCAAAAATGATTTTTCACTAACTTTAGACAAATAATTGTATGTAATTGTGATTAATATAGCTATTAGTTTCTGTGACGAATCAAACCATGTCCAAAACGGATATCGATGTTTAAATGCAATGTTTTTAAGGGTTGTGAGTGAATTTGTAGGTGAGTGGTGAGCATTTTGGTTCTTCGAAGAGTGATGGGAGGATGATTTATTACAAATTGGTGGATGATGATGGAGCCGTTGTTGATGCTGAAGGTTCGTTTTTGTTTAAAGGTAATACGGTACAGGAATTGACTCAGAGTTTGGAGGAAGAAACGGAATTGGAGGAGATAACCGTGTGTTCTCGGAACCCTTTGAATGGGAAGCTTTACCCGCTACGGCTAGCATTGCCGCCGAATAATACTACCATGCATGTTATTGTAGTGCCTGCAACCTCCAAAGGTTAGATTTCCAATAAAAGAAAATCATTTTTCATATTTTGATTTAGTATGATCATGTTTTATACTTTTATCCCAGATTTTAGTTTGTGATGGTAGTAGCTTTTTCAAACAGATTGATTGAACTTTGTTGGTGATAGGTATTTTGTGCTCCTATGCCATAATTGGTTGAAGACAAGTTGCTTAAAGTAGTTAAGTTGTATTTGGCAAGTTTCTTGAGAAAAAATAAGGTTTTTATGATTTTTTAATAATATGAAATCTTTAAAAGAAGAGAAAGAACTCTTTCTTGCATCATAAAAAACCAGATGGATGCAAACAACCCATGTGGGTTCATCAATTATTGAACTTTTTGTGATTATTATTTTTTATCTAAGATCCTAGAGTGTATGTTTGAATTAAGCTCTTGTAAATTGTGATTTGTTAGAACTTGATTTAAGCAGTACTTAGAAGCTTCATATCTGTCCACTTTTGACTTTTAATAGTCAAATAAGTTATAGGTTAGTTTAAAAACTGGTAAGAACAGTTTACGGTTGAACTATATTAGGTTTGACTTTTTAGAATGAAGAGTGGACTCTAGTTTGCATGACTTAGGCTATCTTTTCTGGTTACATTATATTTCCTCTGCTTTGTTTTTAATCTTTAATGGTGGTTAATAGACATTTTTTTATGTGTTTTGATCAGCGGCAAAAGAATTCTAGCGGAGGAACGACTAACATCATTATTATCATTATCATTTTCTGGATCTAAACTCCTAAGCATGCACGATATCCGGACATGCAAGAGAATGTTGTATCTTGTTTCAATGAACCATGAAGAGACCATGGGTGTTTCCTACATAAATTATGATTCATCCTCGCAAACTTTGATCCAAATCTGTTACCTATGTCTTGTAATATCAAACACACTTTATTTAAGAGTTTTTTACCAAGTAAGTGTAGTTAGGAAAAATATTTACCAAATAAGGGTACTTTGAAAAATAATTCCCAAAATGGGTGTTTTCCAATTTAATGTTTAAAAACAATTATAGAAAAAAACCCAACCAACACTTTATCTTCTCTAATTATAACCCTAACAATTGATATTAAGAAGTACCACTTGAAATAATAATTAATTAGTTGGCAAAGACTTATTAATTAACACCCAACATAACCTTGTTCAAAACGGTTTGGGACTAGGAACCGGAACCGGTTCCTATATTCAAAACCCTCAATTAAACCGGTTCCAGGCTCGAACCGGTTAGGGAACCGAACCGGTTCTCCCACCCTCGGACCCCTAACCTATCTAACCGGTTCTTACCGGTTCCTAACCCGGTCCAACCGGTTACAGTGTAAAATTTTTTTTTTTTTTCGTTTTTCGTTTGCGATTTGGATTCTAAACTACTATTCGTATTTGTATAACATGAAAAATAAAAAAAACAATTAACATAAAAATAAACAGTTAACTGATGAAGAAAAGACAACTACTGAAGATGTTTGCCACTGAAGACAACTACTGAAGGTTGCCACTGAAGACAACTACTGAATGTTGCCACTGATGACAACTATTGAAGGTTGCCACTGATGAGGAATACTCATCAGTGGGAACATTCATCAGTTGCAGAGTTTGTTGTCACTGATGCAAAATATGAATCAGTGACACATCAGTTGCAGAGTTTCATCAGTTGGAACATCATCAGTTAAATATGTAACCATTGTACAATGTAAACTTGTTCATTGGATTTGCAATACAAGTGCATTTAGTTTTTTTTTTTTCGTTTTTCGTTTGCGATTTGGATTCTAAACTACGATTCGTATTTGTGTAGCATGAAAAATAAACAAAACAATTAACATAAAATTCATTTTATTTACTTTAAGAAGTTCAAAAAAAAAGGTTACATGTTTTAAAATCTTCAAAAACAAACTAACAAAACATTAAACTTATAAATATAAAGTTGTGACATATTATTTCTAGAAAAGCCTTCTTGTTCGTCGTAATTATTGAGCGGCGACTTCTTCCTCGGAATTACTTGTAGAAATGCCTTCTTGTTCGTCGTGCACTCGAACATCAAATGGTGTTTCATCTTCGAGAGTGGTTACGTGTTGAATACGATCGATTGAGTCCAAGTGATCCTTTAAGCAAATGCACATCTCCACCGACTCCGAATTTAGTCTTGTTCTTCTCACCGATATTACCCTGCCACTAAGAGAAAAAGCGGATTCCGAAGCTACCGTAGAAGCTTGGACGGTTAGTAAATCACGGGCCATGGTGGCAAGAATCGGAAACTCGGTTTCCTTTACCTTCCACCAAGCCAAAACATCAAAAGTGCCATATTCCTCTTCGGATAAACCGGTAGAGTAATCATTTGCACTATACCTTCCTAGTTCGCTTGAAGGGGTGTTACCCCTTTGTTTTTTAGCCGTTACGTTGCGAACGGTGTTCATAAGGCTAATCATGTGATCTCGTACTCTAGTAGCATTTGAACTTGATGAAGACCCCCCGGCATAGGCATGTGTATGTTTGACCCATATTTATATAAATAAAAGTCATACATAAATTTAAAATTCAAGTTAAAATCATTTTTTGCCTCTGTTGAAAAGTTTGGGTCAACTTCATGCATATCCAAGGCTGAAAAAATTTCGTCTATCACACATTCAACCCCCGTAACATTTAACATTGGGTTTAAAGCGGCGGCGCAAGTAAAAACCGGTGGCAATTCAAGAAAGTATTTTTTTAATTTAAACTTCATTGGTAATATGATGTTTGAAAACATTGGACTTTTATTTTCAAATTCATTAAGATTGTTAACGATTAAAAATAACTCCGAAAAGAACCAAGGGACTTGTCGGATAATACGTTCCCGATAGTTTCGTAGTTGATGTTTTAAAAACTTCAAGAAAAGTCGATAAGTCATTGATAATTTCCCATTTCTCATTTGAAAAGGGGATTGCCAAATCATTCTCGGCAAGACTAGAATGAAACATTTGTAAAGTTTCTCTTTGTTTCAAAGCACTTTGAAACATTATGCAAGTGGAATTCCATCGATGAGGTACATCCCAATTAGCTCTCAAAGCTTTTCTTCCCGTATCTTTACAAAATTTTCTATATTCCATTTGTCTTTTTTTAATTTTCTTAAAAGCTTCATGTATCATTAGTCTAAAATCGTTTATAACCGATGTAACCTCATCCGAAGCAAGTCCGTCTTGCACGATTAAATTAATGATATGTGCAACACACCTTGAGTGAAAAAATACACCATTGCAAATCAGCGTATATTTTAATTTTAATTTATCAACCGCCGATGTATTATTCGACGCGTTATCAAATGCCATTGAAAATATTTTATTTTCTAGTTTATAAGTTTTTATAACATAATCTAAAATTTCAAACAAATTATCTCCCGTATGTGGATACTCAAAGAGTTCGAAAGCAATGGTGCGTTTCATCATTTCCCACGATGACGGGTCTACCCAATGAGCGGTGACACAAAGATAAGATTCGGGTAGACCATGTGGAGCCGACCAAACATCACTAGTTAAGTTTATTCCCGTATTTATATTTTCAAAATATGCAATTAGTACCTCTTTGGCCTTCTTCCACAATTTTAAACAATAACGTTTAAGAGTATGACGACTTACGTGAGTGTATTGTGGTTGAAGCGTATCTCGAATCATGGCGGTTAAGCGAGGGTTGTCGAAGTGGCTAAACGGCAAAGCTTCTTAAATCACAAACTTCGCCATACGATCTTGAACTCGATCAATTTGGTATGTAAATATTCCGCATTCACTATCCATTTGCGTTTGTTGCGAATCGACGTTCTTTTTCAACGCCTTGCAATACGGTTTTTCGATGTGTTTCTTCAAATTTGAATTCGAAAGTGGGTTTAAATAAATCCCACAAAACTTGCACCGAGCCTTCAATGAATGGTCACTCAATTCAACCAAATCCCAATTGCACCAAATTTCTTGATTACGATTATGAGGTACAATACGAACGAAACTTGGTTCGGCGTTGGAACCTTGACCAACCGATGATTGTGAGGTAGCCATAACAACAAATATGAATATAGAAGAAGAGAAAACAAGAGATTAGAGAACTCAAAACGTTGTAATAGCGTTTTTTTGTATTTTTTTGCGTTCGGGTTTGCGTTTTGAGTGTTGTGATGAACCCATGACACCAAATACCTATTTATAATAGTAGTGGGGTGCTTGGGGGAGCCAAAAAAACGGCTATTTTTGACCCCAACGGTCAAAAAACGGCCAAAAAAACGATTTCCAACGGCTATATTCGATCCAACGGCTAGAACCGGTTAGGAACCGGTTCCGGATGGTTCGGTTCCAGAACCGGTTCCGGTTCGGTTCCGGTTCCTACCCGCCCCCACTCAGAAATGCAAGAACCGGTCATGGATCATCGGGTTGAATCAGATAGGGTCCGGTTCCTACAAAAAACGGGTAGGAACCGGTTCGGGTCCGGTTCGGGTCCACCGATTCGGTTCCAGGAACCGGTTTCGTTGAACATCTATAACCCAACAAATTGTTTCACATGAAGACATCTGATAATCAAACATTCAAATTAATTAAAACCAAATATGAATATAATCAAATATTTTGTGAATCCCACAACTTGCATTGACGTGGTGGTGAGTAGCCGGAAACCCGGAAGAACACAACCTTGTCGCCACCATGAACCGCCATTGACAGCCGCCTGACGGCCAGAATCGAAATCTATGTTTGCTGTGGTGCGGCGATGAACAACCGGAAGACACACAAACTTGTCACAGTCGTGAACCGCCATTGACAGCCGCCTGACCGCCGGAATCGAAATAGATGTTTGCAGTGGCACGACGATAAACAGTCGGAAGAACATAAACTTGTCGTTGTTGTGAACCGCCATTGACAGGCGCCTAAACCGCCATAACCGGAATCAAGATTTGTAGTGATGTCGTTGTGAACTATCCGGAATCGTAATCAACTTTCATAGGTCAGTTTTGAATTAGGGTGACAAGTGAATTAGGGTTATTGTAGGAGAAGATGAAGTAATGGGGTTTTCTTGAGTTGAGTGTGATTTTTTGAATTATTTTTAAACATTAAATTGGAAAACACCCATTTTAGGAATTATTTTTCAAAGTACCCTTATTTGGTAAATATTTTTCCTAACTACACTTACTTAGTAAAAAACACTTCCTTTATTTAAATCCAATCTCATACCTTACAAACAAAATCACGTGGTTGCTTGCCTTAGTCTTGACAACTGTAAAAGAACTAACCACCAGGTTAGTCATGCTCTGTCATATCCGGTCGGATGGCTATTAAACAAATTATAAAAACAGTAATGGTATAAAGTTGTTACAACGGTTAAGCTATCTCTTCTCTTAGGGGGTGTTTGTTTTTTCTTCAAAGATCTTCAAGGGAGCTAATGTCTGCAGGCGCGCAGACATTACCCTTGAAGACTGTTTGTTTTTTTTTTTAAAACAGATCTGAAGTTATCTTCTTTCATCTTAAAAGAAAAGCAAGGAAATCTTGCTTAAAACATCTTCACAAAAAAACCCTACTCTTCTCCCTTTGCAGCCACCCTCTCATCCACTGCTCCTACCACCGTCCGCCAACACCACCACCCACCGTACGCCGCCACCACCACCCCCGTACCCCGCCGCCACCGTCCACCACCATCCACCGCCACCACCACCGTCCACCACCCACCATCCATCACCACCACCGTCCACCACCACCACCACCATCCATCACCGCCACCACCACCATCCATCACCCACCACCACCACCATCCATCACCGCCACCACCACCACCATCCATCACCGCCACCACCACCGTCCACCACCCACCATCCATCACCACCACCGTCCACCACCCACCATCCATCACCACCACCGTCCGCCACCACCACCACCATCCATCACCACCACCGTCCACCACCCACCATCCATCACCACCACCATCCATCACCACCACCACCATCCATCACCGCCACCACCACCATCCATCACCCACCACCACCACCATCCATCACCACCACCGTCCACCACCAACCAAAACCATCCATCACCACCACCCATTGTCCACCACCACCATCCACCGCCACTACCCACCGTCCGCCGCCACTACCACCATCCACCACCACCACCTTCCACCACCCACCAAAACCAAATCGGCATGGCAGGCAAAGACTAAAAACTAGATGTAACTTGAATAAATGACTTCTATCTTGTGAGATAAGTTTGACAGTTATGCAGACAGTATCAGCTTATAAAAACAAACAGTCTTATATTTTCAGCTTGCAGATCTTCAGACCACATCTTCAGTTGCAGACATGAAAACAGATGAAATCAGCTTGCAGACAGTTTATGTCTGCAAAAACAAACAGCACCTTACTAAGCTTACTCCCTACTAAACTTTCATTTCCTTGACATTTAATAGTCAAAATAGTCACTCATAACAATTTTTTTTTCATTTTATATTTTTTCAAAATTTCAAATAAAAAACTATTATTATTATTATTATTATTTATTTATTTTTGTTATTATTTGTATTATTATTTTATTTATAAAAACAACAATAATAGTTATTATTATTATTATTATTATTATCCTATATCGATGTAGGTTAGCAATAAAAATAATAATAATAATAAGTGTTTTTTTTCGAACGGTGACTTTCACAGTTAAGTTATCTTACTGCATGAACGCGTCGCGCCCCACCACCCCACTCAGGCCAACTATGTTGACATGATCGGGATCCACGTTGGCATCCGAGTTTGGCTTGGCGTTCCCGGTAAAACCCTGTTGGCTCACCTCGCCCGAAGGCACGACAGGTTTTAATGCTCTGGTAAAATCCGATCAGAATGATTCGAACCCGGGACATCCGGGTCATCCATCATGTTCATGGCCATTGGAGCAAGCCTCGCTGGTTAATAATAACTGTATTAGTAGTAAAAGATAGGTTAGAAACTTAATAGTTTTTTATTTAATACATCAAAGAAACATTATTAAGTGGATTCCCAGTAGCTAGGGGTGTGCATAGTTCGGTTCGCTTCGGTTAATGTTAATCATTGAAACTGTAATTCTAACCAAACACTTCGGTTATTAAAAAACAATAACCATTTGTTTTGGTTAATTGGTTATTAGTGGTTAATTGAATTCATTTAATTAACCTCTAAACCCAACTTTTAACACGGGCTAAATTTTTGTTGACCATTGTTAAGAAGTTTACTAAAATCAAAATCATGAACATTATAAGCAATTAGTTTATATATATTTCCAAAATATACATAAATGATTACTCAGTTTTAAGTTTTACTAGATGAGAGCTAACTATCAAAGCCGTTGTATAAGAGAATAAACGCAATTAAAATAATTATCATTCGAAACGAATTAATGTATGTTTCTAATGGAATAAAATATCCAATATCAAGAATGCAATGGTTAAAGAAATTTGGATTAATATCATTTTGATAGTATTGGAACATAATATTATTAAAAGAAGATGATTGTTATGGATGAAAGTATTGGTTAATCGGTTCGATTCGGTTATTAAAAGATGGTTAACCGAAACCGAACCGAAAAATCGGTTATTCAAAAAAGAAAAAACTAACCATCGATTCATGTTTCGGTTCATTTTATTTTATTCGGTTTTTTGTTTTGGTTTCGGTTCAGTTAATCCGGTTTTATGCTCACCCCTGCCAGTAGCTTCTTTATCTTCATCTCTATTATTACATTAAAAACACTATATTTTCTCTTATTTCAATCAAGTAATATTTTTTTATACCTTTATTATTACTTTTTCTCTTCCCACCACTCATAACCACATTCAAAAAATACTAAAAAAACATAGAGGGTGAATAGTGTTTATCCAAATTTACTCATGAAAATTAATTTTTTTTCTCTTCCGCTCACGGTCACTTATAACTACTCTATACTAGGGGTGTGCATGGGTCGGTTTGGAGCAGTTTTGAGCCAAACTCATAACCATAACCGATCCGTTATGGCGGGTTCGGTTAATCGGTTTTGAAGATTAAAGCGAGTCGGTTATGGGTCGGTTAACCGTAACCAAAACAATATAATTGAGCCTAAAAGTTTGATACCAAATATTAGAAAAAATGACTTGACATAATTCAACAAAATATATAATCCATAATATTAATATCAAATGTTGAAAAAATGACATTATAAAATCTAACAATGAAATTTAAGTTAATTTGATAACAAAAATTGAACCGAACACATCAAAATGGTATAATCCGACAATAAGTTTGTTGAAAATAAATCCCAAACATATTGTTGGTTAAATAAATGGGTTGGTTCGGTTATGACGGGTTTGGAAGTATCTATAACCAAAACCGGCCCGCATTTGGCAGTTTTCAAAACTTCATTAAAACGACCCACCGGTTATGACGGTTATCGGTTAAAGTCGGTTCGGTTATGACGGTTATGATTCGATTAACGGTTACGACGGTTAAATTACTCACCCCTACTCTATACAATATAGGAAACTCACTTACATAAATATAGAAGACATGTTGCCGGTTATAATTATGAAAGGAAAGTACTCATGACTCATGTAAATGATAAGGTTGAAAAAAAGAGGGGGGGGGGGGGGGGGGAAGGGGAGATAATTAAAAATAGGTCAAAGATGATACATTTTAGCAATACTTATGGAATTGTAATTAAAATGGATTTAAAATGGTACGAGTTGGATTAATTTGATGCAATTAAAATGGGTCAAAACTAGTAAGAATTAACTTGATGGAATTAAATTGGGTTTAAAGTAGTATAAGAGTCGAAAATATATCATTAATTTAATTATACAAAATAGGCAATAGGCAAGTGCTATAACTATATCAGGTAAGATAATACAAAATAAAATATTGAAGGCTTCAAAGGAGTTTATATAGTATTACTGCTACCAAGTGATATATAATAATTAGCAATACACTACTTCCTCCTTTTCAAATCTATATTCTATCTCTATATATTATATATCTATATCATACTAATCTATTAAAGCAATACAATGCTTCCACATGGCATTCAACTAGGTCATCCACCTAGGTTGCCACATAAACTATTGCCTTATATATTGCTTTATATATTGCTGCCACCTAATTACTATTTAAATTAAGTTCAAAATTCTAACAAAAAATGGTGCAAGACACGGGTCGGGCCCATTTTATTTTGTTAAAACCCATACCCTTTTATTCTATCTGCATTAGGAAACTGGCTCTCTCTCTCTCTCTCTATATTTTTGCGACCGTCGGCAACTTGAAATCAAAAATCAAATTCTTAAATCAGGTATCAATCAATCATACCTAGTGGAATCCGTAGGGTCTGGGAGGGTGGGACGTAGGGCACACCGTACTTCTATCTGATGGGATAGAGAGGTGGCTTCCAGGTATGTTGTATACTAAATTCTTAAATCAGGTATGTTGTATACTAAAGCCTATGCAATCCAATCACTCTTACATCCTTGGCCACGATTGTAACTGTATTCCATGATTTTTGTATGTTTGAATGTTCTTAAAGTCACCACTTGTCGGGGATTGAAGATTGATGTTGTATACGTGCATCATCCGATGGTCGCTTCTACTGTTTTGTACTCTCAAGGTAACGTTGTCGATCATTTAACTCGGTATTCGGTTGCGAGTCAATTTTATGGGGTATTGACTCTATCTCAAAATCCCCAATTTACATGTTTAATTGTAGTTGTTTAGCCTCAATTTCAAATCCAACCTGTTAATTAGCCCGCAATAAGCTATTTGTAGTCTTAATTTGTTTTGATTCATATTCTAGGGTTCAGTTAATTTGATACTGAATATACAAAAACTCGATTGAATAAAAATTATACAAGTTGAGTTTTAATATACTCAATTGCAATTCTACTGTATTAACATACAATAGATGAATTTTAATTAATTTGTATAAATTTTATTCTTTCTACAACCGATGATTATTATCAAACTAAATGGTATAAATTATGTGCAGGTATGACTACTATGGTATAAATTATCAAACCGATGATTATTATCAAACTCAATTCAAGGTAACAATTTTGAATTCTTTGTGATTGTCGTTTATTTGGTTAAATTTATGATAATAATAATAATAATAATAATAATAATAATAATAATAATAATAATAATATTGACAATATAAACATTCCATGTATTTCATTATTTATTTTTGTCAATGATTTTCAGTTTTAAATTTTAAAACTTCCAAATTTGACTTGAGCGTAAATTCTGTAAATCAAGTCAAACGTCAAACATTCCATAACGTGTAACATTATTAGTTATCACAATTAAAAATTATAATTTTTAAAATGATATCAGTCTTGTTTTTTAAACTTCCAAGTTTAAGTTAAAGTTGAACTTTATAAATTTCTGGTCAAACATTCTATATCATCTAAATTTACCATACGTAAAATTTGTTGTTTCTAAAACAATTTTTCAGTTTAAAATTTTTAAACTTCCAAAATTTAAAAGTTGAATTTTTTAAATGATTGGTCAAATATTCCGTAAACAGTAACATTACAACATTTTTTTAAACGATATTAACCCATGCACACTTCCTGTATATAATCCATCTTGTTTATGAATTTTGATTACCATTCATCCGCTATACAAGCTAACCAAATTTTTCTAAGGTAATTTGCTTAGCTTATTAGGAAGTCCGATACATATACATTTTTATTAGCAAGACAAGTAGGTGTTGTCCTTTTTGGTCCAACTTCACAGATACAACTTGCTCCAATTGTATTTCTATTTTAATTGTTGATGATTCAATTCTTAATCCTTAGGCAAATATGTATTTTGAACATATTTTTTTCATTTAACTGTGATTGCAGGAGAAAAAAGCTGCAAAAATTTCAAGATCCACTTAAACTTGAGGTTTTTATGGAAATTGACATAGTTTTTTAAGGATCGGTTATACCGGTGTTTAAGAAATTCATTAGCCATGATGAAATAGGATTGAATGTAATCACCTGACATGTGGTATTTTTATAGCAGCGGTTTGAATGTTTGATCTGCGACTCTGCGAGGCTAGCAAGACCAATAGTACGTATACAAACAGGGTAACATTATATCTCATATTCAATATTATTTTATGGCATTTCTTTATTTTATTAGTGACCATGATGATCATCTTTTATTAAATCACTTATCATTTAGAATGAAATATTTAGGCAATTTTGGTGTTCGTTTAGTTACCCTTCATATCAAAAAAATAGATCAGTTGGAAATCTCTAGCTCAGTGATTAGACTTGATCTTAAATTTATTTAAACGAGTCAATTTGAGTTATGTTTTATCTCAAAATGTTTAGATATAAACAATTAGCTAAAAAATATTATCTACTTGAGTACTTAAAGCAATGGTGGTAATTTGACCCGTTTACTTAAACGGGTCAATTTGGGTTTTATTTTAATTTAAATGGGTCATATATAACCTATAATTTATTATTTACCTGGATACTTGTAGCAATCTTACCAATTTCGACCTGTTTTAAACGTTTAAGATAAAATGTTCAACTAAAATGGGAACATGTAATATGGCAAATGGGTTTGGTCATTTTGAAAACGTCACTTAGTTTGCTTTTATTGTAGTCAACATTTTCAAATGTAATTATATTGATTTTATTATTTTAATCATATTAATAATTTATAAAAACGGGTAAAAAATGTTTGTGGTTAAAGTCAACCATACAGCCTGTGGTAAGGCTGGTAAGGGTAGGTGTCAAAACTGGTACAATTTGCACTGATAACTGGTAGGTTAGATTGCGAGATTGACTAGGATAGTGTTGACGCTTACCCCTTTAGACTCAATGTTTCTTGAATTATAATTGGAGCATATCTCATTTCACTAATTTCAAATGTACAGTTTAAGCTATGGTTTTAGGAAAAATTCGTTTGGGTCAAACGAAGCATATCTCATTTTACTAATTTCAAAGGTACACATTAAGTTATTTGTTTAGGCAAATACGAAGAACTAGCTGAAGGGTTAATAAAACTGTGTCTATTTATTGCCTTTACAAATATGGTACTTTGAAATGGTTTATTCGTAATGCTTAATATATATTTTGATAAAACTTTTTGATTTAATTTAGCGAAAAAAACTTCTACAATTTGGATTATCGATTTGGAAATATCCGTCACAAATCTTGGTAACTAAAACTGCACTATAATGGCTTCTGGTAGGTTTGGCCATAAATGATATAATAAAGGCTAAAGAAATTAAGTTATAAATGTGCGGGGATCAGAGGTATGAGAGCCAAAAACTTAAAATAGTTGTTTTATTGTTTGGAGTAGCAAAGCGTGCTTGTGATTGGAAGACTTTTCTTGTAGTTCAAGATGCTAAGGTATATAATAAACAAGTTTTTCTTATAACTAATTTTTGTATATTTGTATGTTTATTCTTTACAAAATTTTCAGTGGTCCTACAAGAGGTGGTCATTTATGCTCTAATGATATGCATAGTTGACTAATCAATTAAAGGTTGATGATTCCTAGAACAAGATGGATCTAATGAAAAGGCAACTGCAAGTCCACTAGGGTGTTAGGTGTGTTGTTGCTCTTGCATGTGTGTGGAGATTGATGAATCTGAGAGAGCTTGACATGTTGAAGTTATCTAATGCAAGAAAAGAAATTGCATATCTTGAGTTGGAAGGTGAAGTGAGTTTGAAGGTTAAATGGTTAAAAGAATGTGCTAACTATGAAAGTGATTTTGATTATTTTCTTGAAAATTTGGAGTCCGATGATGAAGTATAAGGTAATATATAACTGCTTTAGATATTGTTGTTAGATTTAATAAAAGTAGTATATTGTCAACAACTTTTTAGACTTCCTAATAAGTATATTTCGGAAGTTTAGATTTGTTGTTTTTATATAACAACTTTAGTAATGTTTAGATGTTAGTAATTATTAAACATGTTATGTTAAGTTTATATTTTATTGAATATTATGTTGTTTCTATAAATTTTCAGGTGTTTAGAAAAAGGGAGTTTCTGTTGGTATAATTTGCGAAGATTTTCATGATGGTTTAATATCAAAGAACATGGTTAGTTATTTTGTTAATGTGTCTTGGTGGTTTGGTTTTAATTAACTTATTGTAATTTTGAAGTTTGAATATAAAGACAATGTAAATCTATAATATTTTGCTACCAAACGTTGAAGAAGCATTATGTTTTCTTAACCGAATGTTTAACATGATTATGTTTAATGACATGTTATTCCACCCGCGTGTTACGCGGGTCTATACCCTAGTATACTATTAAAACAATAAAGTTCGTGTTCACATATCCTCTTTCTATTGGCCTATTTTTAATATTTTCATTTATATCAATTACTTTTCTATTTTTTTTGACAAGAAAATAATTAAAGAAAATAAAAATATTAGACATTCTATTTGTATTAATTTCTATTAATTCTATTATTAGATTTTCCATAAATAACTTGCAATCTTATAATTTCTTACTATTAAAATAATTATATATTAAATTAAAAAAAACCTTATATTGGATGCACCCCTTTATTATATCATATAACTCATGACTAATCTAATCCGAATATTTCATGACCCGTTTGTTAGTGAAATTGATTAATAATTGTTGTTAGCCTTAAAAACATGTTTTCTTTAGTCCCTTTTAAATATCAAAACATAGGATCAATTTTATCAATTATTTCATATAAATAACAAACGGGTCATGAAATATTCGGATTAAATGAGTCATGAGTAAGATATAATAAAAGGGTGCATTCAACAAGAGGTCTTTTTTTAATTTAATATAGAATTATTTTAAAAGTAAGAAATTCTAAGATTGCAAGTTATTTATGAAAACTCCAATAAAAGAATTAATAGAAATTAATACAAATGGGTTGTCTAATATTTTATTTTCTTTTATAATTATTTCATTGTCAATAGAAATAAGAAGTGGTTGATATAAATGGAAAGATTAGGTATAAACCAATATGAAGAGGGCATGTGGACACAAACTCTATTGTTTTAATAGTATAGGTTGTCACAGCCCCCGACCCCTATACCCTGGAAGGGAAACCGTGAACATTGATTGGTGGTATCAGTGTTTATTACATTATTTTGAAGCGGAATATTTTTATCAGAATCGTAGTTAAGAAAAATTATCAGAGTTATAAAAACACCATTATTATTATTATTAATAACTAAAAATGTAATACATTTTTATACAAACATAAACTTTATTGGGATAAACCCTAATTTACAAAACACGTTTCTTTATTCTGGTGACAAGCCACTTATTTAAACTGGAAGCCCGCATGCATCATTCCTTGGTCTCTATAAAGTCACCTGAAACATGTTTAAAATATTTGATCAGCAAGAAATACTGGTGAGTACATTCATTCATAAATGACACATTTTGCATTTACAGCGTTAAGATGTTTTTACATCTGTCTGCTTACAAATTACCGAAAGATACTTGTCACTCGACCGTATATATGACTGTGGTCATATTACTTATTGGCTAACACTTGTCCAATAAGTAACGTGTAATAGCCCAGTAGGCAAGCCTTGTATACAAAACCCCAGAATACCAGTAGTAACCATCCCGTAAGTCTACAGAGACTTAATCACTGTAATGTATTTAAAATACTTATAAAAATATATTTAAAAACATTTAGACCATCTGTCATGAGTTTTATAGGTTTTGAAATCACCATGACAGTGTTGAAAAACCAACTGTCCGCAAATGTGAGTGATACAAAAACTCGAATGTCTCACCTTGCAAGATTACAATTAAAGAATGCTTCCTGGTACTAAGCACCTAGGTTAAACACAATGTAGTATATCTAGATTAGTATAAAACCAATAATCATAACGATAATCACGAGATTAGAAACTTTACACGATAGCACAATGTCTTACCTTAATAGGCAGAGCTTTTGGATTCGCGTATATAAGTTTCTTTCGATCGGATAGGATATCGCTACGATCACTCGGGCATTATACCAAATATATATAATATAGACAGAGATTTCAAAGAGAAATAAAGATTTTGGTGCAAGAATGAACGTCCCGTTTCTAACCTATTAATAGAAATTTCTGGAGCCCGCCGCGATACGCGATGGCCATAAACAAAGGGCGTCGCATATCGCGAAGAATCTCGTATCTTAGCCGAGTCAGCCCTAGGCATGCTACGTGGCACGCCACGTGGCATGCAACGTATCTCGTCTGCATAACCTCCACGTCGCGTATCGCGATGTGTTACCTTAATAGGTCATCGCGTATCGCTACGCCGCAATGTTTCTGGAAAATCTTTACACGTCATCTCGTTACGCGATGAGACTAATCTTCACCGGTCGCGTATCGCGATGGGATGATTATTAAAAATCTTAAATTTCCATCAAAGCGCCACATTGCGCCCATCGCACTTCGCCCGAGCCAGTGCCCGTGCCCGTGCGTGTTTAGGTGCTTCGCACCCTCCGCTAGGACCACCGGGTGTGATTTGTCTTATAATGTAACATCACGTAAATTTCGGGCGAAAAATATCAAGTTTCCAAAGTCGAGGGACCATTTCTGCCAATTTTCAAACTTCAGGGACCAAAATGTAATTTTTGAATTTCCTGACCTGTCGCGGTACGCGACGGGTCAGAGGAGACACCCATCGCGTACCGCGATAGGGTTGTCTGACACGCGTGACACGTGTGCCACGTACGCGACGGGTCAGAGGAGACACCCATCGCGTACCTCGATAGGGTTGTCTGACACGCGTGACACGTGTGCCACGTGGCACACGGTGGCAGCGTCTGCCGCCACGTGTCACGACGTGCCGCCACGTAGCTCGGCGCATGCCACGTGGCGAGGCTAGGGGGTGACTCCGCAGGCCTACGTCGCGGTACGCGACGGGCCAACCAGTGAACCCGTCGCGTACCGCGATGGGGTCCAAAAATCCCTATAAATATGGCAGCCACGGGATTGAACATCTCACACCTTAAATTCACACATATACTCTCTCTCTAGCTTTCTTTCACTACCTCGAACTTCGTGCCACTAACCTATCTTGAAAAACGTGTCCCGAAACCTCGTAATTCATACTCGTTACCTCGATTTACGTGCAATCCCCGACATCCCGAACAAAAAGGAAGTGCTGCCCGATGACCCGGTGAATTTCTGGAAGTGCGTGCCAAGGTGTTGGTGTCTCGAGAAGCGTGCCAATGGTGATTGAGCGAGAGTTGATAAGAAGAATAGAGTCGAAGTGCTGCCCGAGTGAAAAGGGTATTTCTAAGCCAACCAAGGTAGGCATAATGCCCGACCAAGATAATAATAAAATATTGAAATGGCTTAATACCCTAAGTCGAAGTTATCCTCGATAAACGAAAGAAATATATAACAAAGAAAATAAAGAAAAGAAAAGATATAATATATATATATATATATATATATATAAATTGAAATATATATATATAAGAATATTCTTTGTTATGAAATATATTATTTAAGTGTAATGAGTATACTTATATAATATAGAAAAGAATACGTTTCTTAAAGAAGAAGAAACGTCGGGTTTTCAATATAAACTAAAGGTTTATAAATTACTATTAAAACTAAAGATTTTAAAGTAAATAAGATAATGAACTAAAGGTTCATCGAGATAAACAAGACTAAAGGTCTTAAGCCGGATCGTGTATCCGACTAATGAATGTTATACTCGTACTATAGGTGCGAGATAGCGAAGGAGAAACTAACGGACGGTGTTGGAAGCCGATCCCATTGAAAGGTGAATACGCCCCACTTTCAAACTTTTTTTCAAATAAACAAACGTGTTATGTGTAAACTTTACATGAGGCTTTGTGTCTCTAAAACATTGTAAATAAGAGTATAAGCCAGCCCTCAGGCTATTGTATACATTTTTCTGGATCCTTACATATGTGGAACGCGGTGGGCACATCGCACCACGCTTGGCCACGACCTCCAGCCACGATGGGCCGGACCCAAGTTATGTCCGAGTGGGGAATGGTCTTGTGTATATTTATAGTGCCCAAGTTATGTCATAAACGCTGCGGTGTTTCGCTGAGGTGACCTAGTGCAGAGACTCGAGTTTATGATGATTGTTTATAACTTGATTATTCCTAATCCAAGATGGGCCAAGGATTACGTGGTCTCGAGGGGTAATTAAGTAAAGATAATATTTTTAGCGTCAGCATATTCACCAGCATTAGTTGCTGACGTATTTTATTTAACATTTTGCAGGTAATCAGGACTAGAGCTTGAAAGAAGAAGAAGCTCATGTATCTGATGGCTCGGATAACTTTTATGTAAATATTAAAACATGATGGTTTTGTAAAACATATAAACAAGTAAAACCAAACGAGACTTTTGTTTCGTCTTTTGTATTGTAAATATTTATAATATCGATCCTTTGTTTTTATAAAGACTTCCGCTATAACCTGCTACTCTGATTTCTTTACAAGTACGATACCAGCTATGGATCATACTCCTAGGCCTAGATTGGGGGTGTGATAGGTTGGTATCAGAGCCATCGATCTTGGCGAATTGGGTATCATAAAACAGTATCCAAGCTTCGATTCAAGCATAGAAAATATTTATTTGTTTATTTGAATAGGGATAAGAATGGTTGGTAACCCTTTCTTTCCCTCTCTACATTCTAAAACCACCCAAAAAGATGTCGTATGAAGAATTAATGAAGTATTATGATAATGAAGCAAGAAGAGCAAGGAAATATTATAAATTTCCCAAGGACATCATGAGCAAGGATTACTTTGAGTCATTTTTCAACTCCAATGAAGGACCTAGCCAACATCCTAACATGGAACCAAGTCCTATCTATCATTTGGATAATACACCACATGAAGTGTACCAACCGCCAAGACACTCGAGTTATCATTCCACAAGTCTACCTATGTATCAACCATCGGAGGTACCGACATATTATCCTTCCGAAATTCCAACTTATCAACCTATGAAGACTCCACTCCATTACTCAGATCCAATATATGTGCCACCAAATCCACACCCGTCATATTATTTTCTCTCAAACTTACCAATCAAGAAGGAACCCAAATCTCCATCTTCCGAACGGATGAAATGTCACTCCGAACAAAGGAGGTGGCATACTGGCACTTCAACCATGGATACTGGCAATTCTCAAGGGCAATCCCACAAGCCCAAGATTAGGGTGATTATGCCATACAAAAAGATTCACATGCCAGCAATGACGGAAGAAGAACTGGAGGAAGAACCAGAAGAGGAAACTGATTCGGAAATGACCGAAAAGGAATCAAACGAGGAAACCGACCCTGAAGAAGAATATCCGAACAATCCAAATGAAATAACCACACCAATAGAGGAGCAACAATCAACCCCAAGCTATGGATCTGTGGACCCGTACATGCAATTCCTCCATGAACTCAAGGGAAAGGCGTCAACAAGTTTCCCACCATATCAAGACGAGATTCCATCCACTGAAGAACAGGCCAATGAAATTCGTGAGCAAAATGAAGCAGCCGATGCATTTTTCAATTATCCCTCCGATGTGACTGCATCACCATACCCAGATCCCAAGAATCACTACGACATTGTGATGATGGGTTACCGCGACCCACCTCCAAAATATGGGTATTCTACCGAAATACCGCAGTCCCAGGAGGAGCATCTGGATCGAGCCTTACAAGAAACTGATGAGTTGAGAAAGAAGATTGATGTTGATGGAAAGAAGAAAAAGAAAATGGGAGACAAACTTCTTCGCAAATGCAACAAGCTCACTAAAGTTGTGAAGAAGTTTATAAAAGATTGAGAAGAGGATGACATGAGAAGAAAAAGTTTATGTGCATAAAATAGTTTGTATTATATGTGTATAATATGTACCATATGTAATAAAGATAGGATCTTATATATTGTTTTAACAATATATAAAGTATGTTGTAAAATAATATACATATCATTTATGATATGTATATGGATGTGAAATAAATAAAACTTGTATAATAAGAAAAAAAATGTGTTAAATTTCAGATCAAGGAAAATAAAAAGATTTAAAAGAAAATGTCTAGACAAAGCGATAATCATGAGGTTTCCCGAAAGGAAGCCGAGAAACGAGAAGCGAAAGGGAAAGGTCTCGAGAAAGCACAAGAGGATCCGATTCCCGAAAAATACATGAAACAAATACAACAAATGATTGATAAGGCTGTTAGAGAAGCATCTGAAAATAGATCCCAAACGAAACATTCTTATTATGAAAATCCTTCTCGAATGTCTGTTTCCAAACCCCGATCTAGACCCTCTCGCATGGACGAAAGCATGCACGAATCAAATGCCGATGGAGGCATAAGACAAGAATTTAAGAAACTGAAAATCAGGGGATGCTCGTTCAAAGACTTTAAATATTATGGACCAAAAGAATTTTACGGCGATAAAGGAGCCATCAATACCGTACGGTGGCTCGAAGAAATGGAGACAATAGTGATCACGAGCAAGTGTACGGAGGAGGAAAAGATCCAATACTCCGCCTTGATGTTCACAGGCGAAGCACACGATTGGTGGAACGCGTTACTCCTAAGTAAGGGAAGAGAAGTAATTTATAGTTTGACCTGGAATGAATTCAAGGAGTTGATGATGTCACAATTCTGTCCGATGCACGAGACAGACCAGATCCAAACCAAGTTCTTAGCTCACAAGGTTGTCGGAACAAACCTTCGTGAGTATAACACAAAATTCCACGAGTATTGCCGTTTAGTGCCCCAGCTAGTCACGCCCGAGTCTAGGAAAGTTACACGTTACATATGGGGACTACCTCGCGAAATTCGTGATATGGTAAGATCGCACTTGCCACAAACTGCTGATTCCGCGATGGAGTTAGCAGGATACTTGATGGGCGGAATGATCCGCAATAAGGAGGAAGATAGGAAGGTTGTACCAGCACATGACTCGAGAAAAGGTGGAGATACCCGCTTCAAGGGTAAAGGGGTTGACCAACGAAGGTCTAGCTCCAATTTCGTCGTCCCTCAATGCAAAATTTGCAAGAAGCATCATCGAGGTAGATGCAACTTCACTACCCGAGTCTGTGAATCGTGTAATAGACCCGGCCACGCCATGGCCGATTGCTAGAAAAAGAAGATGACCTGCTATAACTGCAAGGAGATGGGACATCTTAGCTTCGAGTGTCCTAAAAATAAACCCGCGACTGGTGGTGCGGGTGGTAGCGGTCAAAAGAATGAGCCCAAGAAGGGCAATGCGAGAGTTTTTGTTCTTGACACAAAGAAAGCGGCAGACATGCCGGAAACTATAACCGGTACGTTTCTTGTTAACAACGCCTATGCTAGAGTCTTGTTTGATTCAGGAGCCAATTTAAGTTTTATAGATTATAAATTTTGTAGTCTATTAAACGAACCTTTAATCAAACTTAATAAAACTCTAAGCGTCGAAACCGCTAATGGCAACATTGTTAAAATCTCCGAAGCTTTAGAAAACGGAAAAATCTTGTTAGCCGGTTATGTTTTGCCTATTCAATTGTTACCCATAACTCTTGCTGGTTTTGATATTATATTGGGTATGGATTGGTTATCCAACAACCATGCACGTATCCTTTGCAATAACAAGACTGTTGAACTCCAAGCCCCTGATAAACGTACTATACGAATTGAAGGGGACAAGGACGCTGGCCAAGTTAGTCTAATCTCCATGATAAAGGCTAACAAATGTTTAAATCAAGGATGCTTAGCATTCATGGCCAATGTCACCAAGGAATCAAAACCCAAGGAACTTAAAGATGTTCCCATTGTTTCCAAATATGCCGATGTCTTTCCCGACGAACTCCCCGGCATTCCACCCGATCGTGAAGCAGAATTTAGAATTGATCTTATTCCTGGAACTGCTCCGATCGCTAAATCACCATATCGCCTCGCACCAACCGAGATGAAGGAACTAAGGAAACAACTCGACGAGCTCCTCGAGAAAGGCTTTATACGACCAAGTTCATCACCGTGGGGAGCGCCGATACTATTCGTAAAGAAGAAAGATGGATCCATGCAGATGTTCATTGATTACCGAGCTCTTAATAAAGTTACCATCAAAAATCGCTATCCACTTCCGCGTATCGATGACTTGTTTGATCAGCTTCAAGGTGCTAGCTATTTTTCCAAGATTGATCTTCGTTCCGGCTATCGCCAACTCAAGGTTCAATCTGAAGACATTCCTAAAACTGCATTCGGAACAAGGTACGGCCATTATGAGTTCACGGGCATGCCGTTTGGACTCACTAATGCGCCAGCCGCATTTATGGATATGATGAACTGTATCTGTAAGCCTCACTTAGATAAATTTGTGATTGTTTTCATTGACGACATACTCATTTACTCTAAGTCTAAGGACGATCATGAGAATCATCTTGAACCTTACTCGAAATTCTAAGAACCGAGAAGTTGTACGCCAAGTTCTCGAAATGCGAGTTCTGGTTGCACGAGGTGCAATTTCTTGGTCATGTAATTAACGTTAACGGAATTCAAGTAGATCCCGCTAAGACTGAAGCTATCTCAAAGTGGGAAGTTCCAAAGTCGCCAACCTAGATCCGAAGTTTTCTTGGGATTGGCCGGCTATTATCGAAGGTTCATTGAGAACTTTTCTCGAATCGCTGTTCCCCTAACTTCTTGACTCGTAAAAACATTAAATATGAATGGGGAGCAAAGCAACAAGAGGCGTTCGATATACTAAAACAAAAGCTTACCAAAGCTCCTATACTGGCCTTGCCAGAAGGTGACGAAGATTTTGTTGTCTTTAGTGATGCGTCCCATTCCGGTTTGGGATGTGTATTGATGCAACGCAAGAAAGTTATAGCTTACGCCTCTCGACAACATAAGGTGCACGAAAAGAATTACACAACTCACGATCTAGAGTTAGGCGCCATAATCTTTGCACTTAAGATATGGAGGCACTATCTCTATGGAGTAAGATTTGTCGTGTACACTGATCACAAAAGTTTAAAACACATATTCGATCAAAAAGAGCTTAATATGCGCCAACGACGCTGGATGGAAACTTTTAACGACTATGACTGTGAAATCATCTATCACGAAGGTAAGGCTAACGTTGTGGCCGACGCCTTAAGTCGTAAAGAGCATGAAAAGCCAAAAAGAGTCCGGGCGTTAAGGCTAGAACTTCAAATTGATCTAATCGACCAAATCAAAGCCGCTCAAATTCAAGCGATTAATGAGAACAAGATCTCCGATGAAAAGCGTAACGGCACCAATGACTCACTCGTCAAGGGTAACGATGGTATCCTTAGAATGGGAAACCGGATTTGGGTACCAATCATTGGAGACTTGCGAGAAAGATCATGAACAAAGCCATAAGTCCAAGTATATGATGCACCCCGGTAGTGACAAGATGTATCAAAATCTTAAGTCAAACTACTGGTGGAACGGAATGAAAAAGGACATCGCTTCGCACGTTGCGAAATGTCTAACTTGTTTAAAAGTCAAGGCTGAACACCAAAGGCCTTCGGGATTGCTTCAACAACCCGAACTTTCCGTGTGGAAATGGGAGTTAATAACCATGGACTTCATAACCAAACTCCCAAAGACGGACTCGACAACACAATGCTATATGGGTGATTGTGGACCATTTAACTAAGTCCGCACATTTAATACCTATTAACGAGTCATATTCAATGGATAGATTAGCACGTCTCTACGTAAACAACATCGTTGTGTTGCATGGAGTACCACTGTCTATAATCTCAGATCGAGATAGTCGTTTTACGTCTCACTTTTGGAAAAGCTTCCAACAAGCTCTCGGTACAAAGTTAAACCTTAGCACCGCCTATCATCCACAAACCGATGGGCAAAGCGAAAGAACTATTCAAACATTGGAAGATATGCTCCGTGCTTGTGTGATAGACTTAGGTGGAAGTTGGGATGACCACCTACCCCTAATGGAATTTTCGTATAACAATAGTTATCACTCAAGCATTCAAACCGCACACTTCGAGGCGTTATATGGTCGAAAATGTAGAACGCCCGTGTGCTGGTCTGAAACCGGAGATAATCAATTATCTGGACCCAAAATAGTCCAAAACACTACCGACAAGGTTCTTCAAATCCGCGAACGACTTAAGACGGCATGTGATCGCCAAAAGAGTTACGCCGATGTCCGTCGTAAGCCATTTGAGTTTAGTGTTGGTGACAAAGTACTCCTGAAAGTATCGCCGTGGAAAGGCGTAGTTCGATTCGGAAAGAAAGGCAAACTAAGTTCTCGATTGCTTGGACCCTTCGAGGTACTCGAACGAATTGGTACTATCGCATATCGTTTGCGACTACCCGAGGAAATGTAAGGAATACACGACGTATTCCATGTTTCGAATCTAAGAAAGTGCCTAGCTGATGAATCTCTTTCAATGCCCCTAAAAGACGTAGAAATCAATGAGAATTTAAAATTCGTAGATAGGGCAGCCAGTGAACCCATCGCGTACTGCGATGGGGTCCAAAAATCCCTATAAATAGGGCAGCCACGGGATTGAACCTCTCACACCTTAAATTCACACATATACTCTCTCTAGCTTTCTCACTGACTTCGTTGCATAACTTCATCTTGAAAACTGAAACTCGTAATATAATT